>NC_133785.1:39400139-39573447 GCF_003597395.2 Chelonoidis abingdonii | reverse complement strand
CCTTGGTTTTCACACCTCAGCTGCTAGAAGAGGGCCTCATCCTCCCTGATTGAACTAACCTCGTTACCTCTAGCTTGCTTCTTGCTTGCATATACGTACCTGCCCCTGGAAATTTCCACTACATGCATCCGATGAAGTGGGTATTCACCCACGAAAGCTCATGCTCCAAAACGTCTGTTAGTCTATAAGGTGCCACAGGACTCTTTTTTGCTTTTACAGATCCAGACTAACACGGCTACCCCTCTGATGCTTTTATTCTGAAGATACTGTTTCTATGGAGGTTGAGATGCACAAAGTAGTCTCTCTTCCTCTTCCCTATCACTCTGAAAAGTTCTCGTCCACATACATATATTTTGTAGCCAGGAAATAAGATTTTCAGACCCTTCAGTAATACCACAGGCTTTGCACAATAGAACTGAAAGAACCAGATGATTCTTAATTTAAGAACACCTCGTAAAAATGCAACATTTGAACATATTCACAGACAAGGAAAGAGTGAACGTGATCAAATGCCAAGAATTAACCGCATCTATCTCCAAAGGGAAGCTAAGAAATTAATTCTGAGTAGGAGGAAAAAAGTGTTCATCTTCTTTAAGACTACATACTAATCACAACAGAGGCTCATTTTTCAGCTGTGACTCTGCCTATTACTATTAATTCCATAATAAATTGCATTAATCCTGACATACCTGCCAAGCAAGACAACCTGCAAGTGTTCATTTGGAATATCAGTTTTCTACATTACTATCAGATTTATACTGCTGTCCCTTTCATCAGGACAACAGTAAGAGATTTTTTTTCTATCTACAATACTTGTGAATGAATGAGTTAATCTTTTTCATAAATTATAGAAATAAATGTACTTAATTTACTACAAAAAAAGTTGTTTCCATATTTCATTCTTATTTCGCAAAATCGAAAGAGCAAGCCACACGCTATTAAAAGTTAACCACCAGCTTTTGAATTTCAAATGGATCTCACCAGCTAAATCTGTTCAATGAACTTTTACCTTCAGCCTGCATCTAAAATCTTCAGTGTTGTCAAAAGTAAATGATGGAATTATCATCTGTTTTCTGCTTCTAATTTTACAAGGACATTCTAAGCTCAACAAGGCTAAACATGAAATTCATATTTTTTGTTGCATTATATCTGAAAACATGCTGTGTCTTTACAGTAAGCATGAATAATTTATCATATCACTATCCTCAGAACTACAAGACTAATTATGATAGCAAACAATTCAAGTTTAAGTAAATTCCTAGACAATTAAAACCTCATTAAACCTTATCAGTTATTTCAGAAAATACCTTAGAACAGGGGTTGGCAACCTTTCAGAAGTGGTGTGCCGAGTCTTCATTTAATCACTCTAATTTAAGGTTTCGTGTGCCAGTAATACATTTTAACACTTTTAGAAGGTCTTTCTCTAAGTCTATAATATATAACTAAACTATTGTTGTATGTAAAGTAAATAAGGTTTTTAAAATGTTTAAGAAGCTTCATTTAAAATTAAATTAAAATACAGAGCCCCCCAGAGTGGTAGCCAGAACCCAGGCAATGTGAGTGCCACTGAAAATCAGCTTGCGTGCCGCCTTCGGCATGCGTGCCATAGGTTGCCTATCCCTGCCTTAGAATATTCTAGCTCTAAAGAGTTTAAAAGTCAGAAAATTCTAAGCTAAAGTTTTTTTAAAAACAAAACAAATGCTTGAAAGTCTGGAAATCTGGTTCAACACACCACCTTAACTTTACCCCAGTATTCTGGCACCCTGTCCACCAACCTTGTGAAGCAGTTAAGTATTACAGCTACTTTCTAAATTTTTTGAAACCATTAATTTGTAATTGTCCACAGGCTATGGACAGTTTAAACTTCATATAATATGGTTGCTTCTTCTATACACTAAGTAGTCAGCAACATTTGACTGCACATTTCTTACATGCCATCATAGATAGGTCTGGAGTTTTAACTCCAGAGTTTGAGTTTGCATAGTTCTTCTGGTTTTTTCAAATATATACAAAATAAACACATTATGAGTCACAGGATGCTTCTTACATCTGAATCTTTGGATAGTACTATGTGAAAAGTCAAGACATATTATCAACTATCTTACCTTCAAATATGCTTTATGTAAAAAGTTCTTTGTGAAATTTTAATAGCTGTACTGTATGGTACATTTCTTCCTGTCCCATTTTTGTATACAGATGGAAATGTTATGAATCTAGTTTGAGGCTGAACCCCTTTTTCACATTCTGTTCTGTGACTGATCTGATCACAAACAAGAAATTCTTCAAGGCCATCTATCACTCGTGGCAGCAGCTGAGCTAAACCTTCTAACTCGCTACTACCAGCCAGTCATGCAAGATTCCTGTCATAAATCCTGAATGTGCAAACAACTGTTTAAATTAGCTGTCCTATCTGTTTTAAAGCAATTTCATTGGAAATATAGACTGATATTCTGTATGGTGGAGGATACTGAGTTAACATTTGTCACATTAGGAGTCAATGTATTGGTCTGGCTGGCAAATATTTAAATTGATTAAACTTTTTTTAAATCCCTAAACATAGTAAAAAAAAAAAACCCTAGAACTAAAGCATCAGAGCATGTAATTTATGCATCCTTTTTGAAGCAAATAATAGCACGGCTGTTAGTAATATTGGGTATAGCCATCTGCTGTAATATAGTAGCCAATTGCTTAACACTCAGTTTTAGAAACTTTGCTACCTTTTTGAAATAACAAAAGTAGCTCAATGTTTGGAAAATATTTGGGTAGGAAAGAAAACAGCATCTGGTTTGCACTGGCATTCTTGGTAAATGCTCCAAAATATGGGGCATGTGCAGGTGCGAGTACTTCTGCTGCTTGGAGTCTGACCAAGTGAACACAGATTCATTCTTTCTGAAGTACTAGCTATGATGCCAGTCATTTGTCACAATTTATAACAGATGATTTTATTTTACATCTCAGTTTTCATGTAAGCTGTGAAAATGGAAAATCGTATTATAATTGATAAGTTCTACAAAAAATAAGTAAACCTGTTCATGTGAGAAAATGCGTAACACAACGGATCTGGCCTGCTGCTTGATTTCATCTGGCCCGTGGCAAGTCTCTGCACCAGGGTGAAGCTAGGGTGCCAGGCCATTAAAAGTCCGGTTGGCTCAGCACGGCTCCTGGAAGCAACCAGCATGTCCCTGCAGCCCCTAGGAGCAGGGGCGATCAGGGAAGCTCCTCATGCTGCCCCTGAACTCAGCGCCGGCTCTGTAGTTCCCATTAGCCGGGAACTGTGGCCAACAGGAGCTGAAGGGGTGGCACCTGAGGGCTTAGGCAGCACGCACCACGCAGAGCCTCCTGGGCCCTCCACCTAGGGGATGGACATGGCAGCTGCCTCTGGGAACAGCATGGAGTCAGGGCAGTCAAGGAGCCTGCCTTAGCCCCAGTGCGCCACCGACCGTCAGCCACCTGAGGTAAGTGCCGAATGGCCAGAACCCACATCCCGAACCCCCTGCCCCAGGTCAGAACCCCTCCCTATACCCCTCATTTCTGGTCCCACCCCAGAGCCTAGGGGAAGCCCCGAGCCTCTGCCCCCCCATAAGGCTGTGTGTGGCCCACAACTAATTTTTTCTGTGGGTCAGTGGCCCCTGGTAGAAAAAAGGTTCCCCATCCCTGCAGTAGAGGATAGTATCATCTGGCAGGATATGACATGTCAGACATCAAATCTATACCATCCTTGATCAAAAATCATCTTATACAGGTAGTCTTGTCTTAATTTTGTTTTAAAGTGATATTTAGTGCTTTTGAAAGATGCCGGACTCTTAGTTCCAGATACTGATGTGCTCTATTCATGGAACAGATACTGCATTGATAGCACAGTAAAAATTTGCTTTCATGTCCTGACATTTTGGTTAAAACTGTTCGGGAAGGATCACTTAGAGGACTGACAGACTAGCTCATTCCCCATAGCTTATTTCACCTTTGACATCTACCAAGGTACTAATCTCACAGTCTTCTGTGTTGTAGATAGCTATCTACCGGGAACAGAAAGTTAGACCGCAATCTCACTTCACACAGGCAGTGAACAGCCATCAGCAGTTCACTACGTTTAGTTACTACTGACCAATATTTAATTCTTGATTTTTAGTCATTTATTGTATGCAGGGTTGCTGTAGCCAGGGTGGTCCCATTATACTTTTAGTTATTTAGTGAACTAAATTTGATAAAAAATTCAAAATGTATATAATGCTAGCAATAGCCCGCAAATAGCATTGTGAAAGGATTTGCCATTGCTTCATAGTTCATCCATTTTGTAATCTATTTTTTCTTTAGAATTTTTATTTTCTCATAAGCTAGTTTATTAAAACATGAAAGCTTCATTCAGATATTTTTGCCATTACCAGTGTGTGGCAATTATCTCTGAAATGTATTTATATCACAAAAGTAATATTAACCACAAAATATCTGTATATAAATTCAAGCTGTGTAAATTTATGGAGCAGTTCATTGGTGCTTAAGCTATTTAATTGACTGTTAATAAATTGGAATAAATACAGGAAACTGAAGCAAGTTAATTTAAAATTGACATAAAATAAAATCAAAGGTTTTTAATTGTTTGCTTCCTGTAATGTAAATAAGATATATTGACAATTGGCCTAAAACTTGCTTGTACAGTGGGAAAGTCTTGTTGTCTATGGTGAAGGGGTGGAATACTGAATGCCTGGAGAAGCATAACATAAAATACAACTGATAATAAGTGGAGCTCTGGACCAGCATAAAGGGGAAAATTTGTTTATTAATGTGCTGTACTGTCCCTTGCACTGTTTCTTTAGAAAATGCAGCATATAGTAACATACCATACTAAAAAGAGGTTGTTTGGTTTTTATGTTGCCTGTTAACAATTAGAAGGAAAATGCTAAGACAAAATCCTCCATATGTCACACAATATTGCGAAGTGATACTGAGTCAATGGCAGGTGCTTTCTAGTTAAAAAGAATCCTGTCTGTGCTCATTGGTGTTCCGGGCCTTATACAGAAATGGCATCCTCCGCACGGTGTGACCTTGCATGAACTGTACATGCGAGGTCATGCCAGCGGATGAAGGGTACTGGGACCTTGAAAAAAAAAAAAAAAAAATCAGGACTATACCTGCCTGTGTTAGACAAAATTCCAAATGGCGACCCATCTTAATATGCTGCTGGATGATTTTTCCTACTTCTTCCACCAGGCACCCACTGTGTGCTGGACCTCTTGTTGGTTTAACTAAGATGGTGATGGCAGCATGTACATTCTTGAATGTGGTGACTATGTCCCTTTATCCTGCAAAACATTTCCACCTCCCCATTTAAGGGTCAACTAGCAATATGCCTATTAATATGCTAGCTCAGACAAAGCAGGCCACATGCTCTCTGTCTGGGATTCTCCCCAAATTGAGGATTAATTCACCACTGGCTTCTACAAGTTCTAAAAGTCAGTAATGCTTCTTATGTTACCTCATTGGAGTGCTCAGTTAGTGAATAAGTGCTGTGACAAAGTTCTTCCTCTACCTTGGTGGGTCCTGCGCTTATTGGCGGATTTATTCACCTCAGTGATCTTCCCCTCTTGTGGAACCCACAGTCTGGGTCAGCTCCTCCTGTGTCCGATCAGGAGTTGGGAGGTTTGGGGGGAACCCAGGCCCGCCCTCTACTCCGGTTCCAGCCCAGGCGCCTGTGGATGGCAGCGTATATGCCTCTGTAACAGCTGCATGACAGCGACAACTCCCTGGGCTACTTCCCATGGCCTCTCGCAAACACCTTCTTTATCCTCACACCAGGACCTTCCCGCTGGAGTCTTTGATAATGCTATGTCCTCCTCAATCCTCCAGCGAGTACACCTCTCTCACTCTCAGCTCATTGCCATTCTTGCTCCCAGTCTCAACCACACTCCTTTTTCTTCACGGTTCCTCCCTGGCCTGACTGGAGTTGAGCTCCTTTAAACGCCAGGTGCCTGATTAGCGCTGCCTTGAATTGGCCTGCAGGTGTTCTAATTAAAGTAGCTATCTCTACTGCCTTCTAGAAAGATCTTAATTGGCTCCAGGTGCCTTGATTACCTGGAGCAACTGCCATTTGGTTACCAGGGTACTAGGGATTTGTTTAACCTGGGGCTAACATACCTGTTTCTCAGTATTTTACTGTAGCCAGCTGGCCTTACCCCATCACAGTGCCTAAAGGCTTCAGAAAAATATAACATTTTAGAAAATTTTCTTTTTTTTATCACCCAAGGCATTCGTCATTAAGACTCTGATCTTGGTTTGCAATTCATTCAAATGTCTTTCATTTTTCACGCTGTTTGTTTTATTGCCCTTCTTGGTTTAGGAAACGAGTCTTTACCACAGAAAAAGAGAGGAGGAAGTAGGAACGGTCTGTCCAGAAAAAGCAGTTATGCAACGGTAATTTTAAATCCCTTCTCTCCTCACAATATATTTGTGCTCTGAAATTCAGAATTTTGGGGCTCAGGTTGTTTTCCTATATACTTCCATCTTTTGAGTGGACCTGTAGCCACCGTGGGAAGGTTTTCCTATACCATTGCTAAGCACCACTGATAGACTGCAATTTGTCATGTCTTCTTTCATCTGTCAAGATGTTGGACAGCCATATATAATCCACATACAATAGGTAATTCTGTTCCTTGTAGTAAATTATTTGTCTGATATTTAATATGTCTAATGTTACCTTTAAACCATGTTATTGCACTGGTGGTATTACCATAATGCCTAGGAGACCACGACCCCATTGTGCCAGATGCTGTAGACTCACAAAACAAAAAGACCCCAAAGAGTTTACAATCTAAGTATAAGACAAGAGACAACAGACAGACAGACAGACAGGGGAGTACAAAGAAACAATGAGGCAATATTGGTCAGCAGGATAAGGAGTGATGTTAGCATACAAGCAGTCTAGCCCGTCAAGCTTTGTTTTTGGGTGGTTTTTTTGGAAGCTATCGTGATAAAAGGAGAATTTTAAGGAGGGATTTGAATGTTGACAGGCACGTGTTTATAGGAAACTCCTCCCAACCATGAGGAGAGCAGGGGAGAAAGCACGAAGTGCTTGTTTGAAAATTTAACAAATGCGTGATGAAAGTTGACTTCATGGGCCAATCAGAGGTGGGACATTTTGATAGGGTCGGTCCTGGGGCTCGTTTTGTTCAATATCTTCATTAATGATCTGGAGGATGGCGTGCACTGCACCCTCAGCAAGTTTGCAGATGACACTCAACTGGGAGGAGTGGTAGATACGGCTGGAGGTGGATTAAGTGATACAGTATGGTTCCTAGACAAATAGTCGAGGATTGGCGTCAAAAGAATCTAATGAGGTTCACAAGGACAAGTGTAGGAGTCCTGCACTTGGGGATGAAAGGATCCATGCACTGCAACAGACTAGGACCGATAGTGGCTAGGCCAGCAGTTCTGCAGGAAAAGGATCTAGGTTACAGTGGACAAGAAGCTGGATATGAGTCCAACAGCGTGCCCTTGTCGCCAAGAATACTAACAGCTTTTGGGCGCAATAGTAGGAGCACTGCCAGCAGATTGACAGGATATTGATATTACTCTCTATTCGGCACTGGTGAGCCTCAGTCTGGAGTACTGTGTCCAGTTTTGGCCCCACACTCAAGGAAGATGTTAGAAAAACTGGAGGTCCAGGCACGAAGGACAACAAAATATTAGAGGGCTGGAACACCATGACTTATGGCAAGAGGCTGAGGAAACTAGGATTATTTAATCTGCGCAAGAGAGAATGAGGGGGATTTGATAGCTGCTTTCAACTTCCTGAAAGGGGTTCCAAAGGGATTGGAATTAGACTGTTCTCGAGTCTGAGTGACAGATGACAGAACAAGGAATATGTGTCTCAAGGTTGCAGTGGGATAGAGTTAGGTGGATATTATTGAAAAAACTTTTTCACTAGGGAGTGGTGAAGCATGGAATGCGTTACATAGGAAGGTGGTGGAATTCCTTTCTGTCATAGCTTCCTACGTCGATTGAACCTTAGCGTCATAACCTGAGAGAAGCCAGCATAAACTCCTCTAGCTTAAGTACCGCTAGATCTGATAGCCTGCCACCAAGCCAGGAATTCCAGGTGCCTGGTACACTCTTGGTCCCCCCAAAACCTTCCCTGCGGGACGCAAGAACCCAATCCCTTTGGATTCTTGAAAACAGAAGAAATAAACACCATTTTCCCTTTCTGACCTCTTTACTTCCTCCAGCATTTTCCCGCTGGTAGTACTAGGAGATTTCCCTGCTTCAATCCCTTGAAACACAAAACCGATGGGATAATTTACCTTCCCCCTCTCTTTTCCCCCTCCCATAGTCTCTTTCTGAGAGAGACAGTATTCCGTTTGGCCACGAGATTCCTATCCCCTTGCCGATAACTAGAAAAAGAAAGTCAACAGTTTTAAAAAAAGAAAGCTTTATTATAAAAAAGAAAGAAAAAGACAAAAAGAATTAATCTCTGTGATTAAAAGTGGACATACAGGGCTATTGCTTAAAAGAAAAATGAAATAAAACGCCTTATTCAGAGATATCCAAATTTCAAAGTACTTTAGCCAATTACACATTAAAAAGACTCCACCAGCCAGATACACAGATACAAATACAACAAAACAATTTAAAAACTAATGCTTTTGTACCTTGTACTTACAACTGGGAAACAGAAGATTAGAAGGACTGGAAATAGACTCCTCTCATAAGCTGAGAGAGCCCAGAACAGACGACCCAAGACAGAACAAACCCAACAAATTCCCTCCCTTAAGCTTTGAAAAATCCGGTTTCCTGATTGGTCCTCTTGTCAGGTGTTTGGTTCCCTTTGTTAACCCTTTACAGGTAAAAGAAACATTAACCCTTAGCTATCTGTTTATGACACCTTCCTTAGAGGTTTCTATGGTCAGGCATGACAAAGCCCTGGCTGGGATGATTTAGTTGGGGATTAGTCCTGCTTTGAGCAGGGGGTTACCCTAGATGACCTCCTGAGGTCCCGTCCAAGCCTGATATTCTATGATAGCAAATGAGAAATGGGTAGGGAGGGAAAAGGTAATGAAGGATCTTGAAAGTGAAAATAATCAACTTATGTTTGATGTAATTGAGACTGGGGAGCCAGTGGAGGGACTCAAAAAGAGGGGTGACATGCTCAAAGCAACAGGCTAGAAAAATGATCTTTGCAGCAGCATTCTGAATAGATACAAGTAGTGCAAGATTGCATTTGTCAAGGCCAAAGGAAGATGGCTGGTTTATTTGAGCCCTGGGTTTTACCAGCTTTTGTTGGAATAGTTTAAAGTGCAGAGGCACCAGTGGTGGAAAGACTACTGGGAAGAATTGGCAACCTGGCCAGGATGCCCAAGAAAATACCTTGGAGTCCTATCCACAGTACCTCTCCTGGAACAATCTTGGAGAAAGGCAGCAATGCTTCCTGTCAGAATTCCCAAAATAACAAAGTAACCCCCAGTCCTGGGATGTGTAAGCTGTACCCCTCCTTTGCCAGAGGGACAGAATCGACCACAATGTTTTTTTGACGCCCATTCACCCCAACACTACTGGAAAATATACAATTGTTCATTCTTTGCATTTTTTTTTTAAATTATACTTCTTCAAAATAATCTCTGGTCTAATTGCATTAAAGTCAATGGAATTATCCCAGAAATGAATTTTTTCCATTGCACATAGTTTCCTGAAAGTATGATGATTCTTTTCCTCTTCTCCCCGCATCTTCCCTTACCCCTGGCCCTCAAGAGGGGTTGAGCTACTTAAGTTTTATTATGGAACTATTGTAACTATTCCACAGCTTTAAGTAATGATTAGCTTTCCATCATAAGCTTGATTCTTGTCCTCTTCTAAGTTCATCAAAACTAAACCATCTATCAGAAATTTTTATGTTTCATATATTTAACCAATACAGCCTTCTCCTGGGACTGTGGGTCTGTGACTTTTTGAGCATCTGGTAGTATTCTTAAACAGTTCCCAATTATTCATATTTTTCTGATTAAATTCTTCCTCCAGCTGATTTGGCTCATTACTGTTTTCAGCTTTGTGAAACTGGCCCTTTTAAAACATCAAGTATATATATTACTGGTCTGGACTTCATCCTGTTTGCATATTATAAATGTGACCAAGTCATGATTACTTATATCTATGCTACCATTAATTTTTAGTTCTGTGATCAGTTCCTCTTTATATGTCAAGATTAGGTCTAATATAGAATCCCCCCATGTTAGCAGCAATACTTCTTGAGTTAGCAAATTTTCATCTATAATATTTAGAAATTCCAAGGATGTTTTAATGCTGGCAGCATGAGACCTCCAGTACGTCACTCAAATTGAAGTCGCTCATGATCACACTGCTCAGTTCATTTACAGATTAAATTAAGCACTGAATATACTACAGAAACTTTAATGCTAAAAAGAACAAAATGAAGATGATGCCATTTCCATCATGTAAAATTGACTAACTTTGTTTTTGTTATGTCAGAGTTCACTGGATGTCTGCTAGGCCATTTTAATACATCAAGTGTGTATTCGAACAGCCATTCCTTCAATAGCCATTTTAAATGCCATAGTTATAAACTATTGGCATTTACCCTCAGGGAAAGTTTATGATGCCTCTGTCTTTGAAGAGACAGAAGCTGCTCTTGATCATTGGTCATTGCAATATGACTAACACTCAACTAAAAACTGCATTGTACATACTTGTGGTTGTCTTAAACATGGCTATATATAACAGCATTTTAAAAGTGAAGTATTAAATATATTTAAATGAAAGATCACTAATGCAGTCCAAGCAAAAAAGGCAAATGCTTTGGACAATTGCCAGGAACTAACAATTATATCTATTTCAGGTGTGTAACCAAAGGGTTCATTTAGAAGTTAAAATTTGCATGCAATGGAAAGCTCTTTTTTTCTTTAAAAAGACAGAGCTATAAAGTGCAATAAATGGGACCGATTTTGGCATTTCCCTCTCACTCCACTCTATGTATGTCATGTGTCTTCTCCGACTGAGGTCTTCAATATATGGACTTTGTCTACTTCTGTAGGGCTTTTTCCCCCCAATAAAGTCCTGAGCCTGATTCTGACTGGTGCTTCTGGGTGCTACTGCAATATAAGTAATAATTATGAGAGTCTGGGTAGTATGTCAGTGTTCCTAGCACGATTCTGTGATAAGCCATGTGGTATTTCAGCCTCCATTCTGAGTGGCAGCTTGATTATGTGCTACACTGTAAGTGTCAGATTGTAAAAACCCTCTCAAGTTAAAGGGGGGGAGGGGGAAGAGAGTTGGTGCCTAGGTGTTTCAATGAGAAGGCCATTAAGCATTATCAACAATTGAATAACCTCGCTTTGGCAGGAAAATGGAGGCTACAGGCAGTGCCATTAACTTTTAATAATCTTCTGCCACTAGTTTCACTGAAGGCCTGGAGCATGGAAAATCCCACCATGAGAAAAGAAAAGGTGTCACAAAGACTGATTTTTAAAGAGAGTCATGCTCTCTAAGCAACAGAAAGATCACTGCAAGGAAGAGAAGACTGAATAGGAGTGGGGTGCAGGAAAGTCCTAGAATGCCTAAGGACACTGACTCAAATCCCAAATGGCTGTCAGGCATGAGGAACCTGAGGGCAAAACAGGTAACAAATGTTTGCGTGCAGGTCAGCACTGGTCGTAGGGCCCCACAGCCAGCCCAGGAGTATGCCTGAGAGGCTAGACTTGGGAGAGAGTTTGAACACCGATCAGATCCAGCTGGCTTGAAGACATGTGAGGTCTAAAAACTGGGTCCAATACAGCAACTTGTGCCCGCCCATCTATAATGGGAACTCAGCCAAGGCTGTAACAAAATTATAAGTAAACAAATCTAAAGAAACAAATAAAGGACCAACAAAACAAAAGAAATGCTCAAATCAAGAGGCATAATTTGCTGTTGAGGGATATAGAGCAAGGAATTCAATTCAGTGCTCACAGTTCCAAAATACTCCACAATGCTAATGCTAACGTATGATACAACTCTGCCTGAATGCAGACACAAAGGAGTACACTACATGCAGGCCAAAAGTTGAGAAGATCTCCCCCAACCACCTCTTGCTTTTCAGACTTTTAGAAGGCCAACAAGATAGTAGAAATCATGGGATGGATGCTGCAAGGTGTATTTCAAAGCCCTGATCTACACTACGAGTTTAGGTTGAATTTAGCAGCATTAGATTGATTTAACCCTGCACCCATCCACACGACGAAGCTGTTATTTTTGACTTAAAGGGCTGTTAAAATCGATTTCTGTACTCCTTCCCCAACGAGGGGATTAGCACTGAAATTGACCTTGCCAGGTCGAATTTGGGGTAGTGTGGACGCAATCCGACGGTATTGGCCTCCAGAAGCTATCCCAGAGTGCTCCATTGTGACTGTTCTGGGCAGTGCTCTCAACTCAGATGCACTGCCCAGGTAGACAGGAAAAGGCCTGTGAACTTCTGAATTTTGTTTCCTGTTTGGCCAGCGTGGCAAGCTGCAGAAAGCATCAGCAGAGGTGACCATGACGAAGTCCCAGGATTGCAAAAGAGCTCCAGTATGGACCGAATGGGAGGTACGGGATCTGACTGCTGCATGGGGAGACAAATCCGTGCTATCAGAACTCCGTTCCAAAAGATGAAATGCCCAAACATTTGAAAAAATCTCAAAGGGCATGAAGGATAGAGGCTATAACAGGGACCTGCAGCAGTGCCATGTGAAACTTAAGGAGCTGAGGCAAACCTACAAAAAAACAGAGAGGCAAACGGCTGCTCTGGGTCAGAGCCCCAGACATGCCATTTCTATGATGAGCTGCATGTCATTCTAGGTGGTGCAGCCACCACTACTCCACCCCCATGCTTTGACTCCGTCAATGGAGTAGCACGCAACAGAGATGCAGGTTTTGGGGACAAGGAAGATGATGAGGAGGTTGAAGATAGCTCACAGCAAGGAAGCAGAGAAACCGTTTTCTCCGACAGCCAAGAACTGTTTCTCTCCCTGGACCTGGAGTCAGTAGCCCCCAAACCCACCCAAGGCATGCTCCCAGACCTGCCAGGCGGAGAAGGGACCTCTCGTGAGTGTACCTTTGTAAATATTATACATGGTTTAAAAGCAAGTGCGTTTAATAATTAATTTGCCCTGGCATTCGCAGCCAGTACAGCTACTGGAAAAATCTGTTAACGTGTCTGGGGATGGAGCAGAAATCCTCCAGGGACATCTCCATAAAGTTCTCCTGGATGTACCCCCAAAGCCTGTGCAAAAGGTTTCTGGGGAGAGCGGCCTTATTCTGTCCTCCATGGTAGGCCACTTTACCACGCCAGGCCAGTAGCACGTAGTCTGGAATCAAAGCATAGCAGCGTATGGCCCCAGTGTTTGCTGGCATTCAAACGGCATCCGTTCTTTATCTCTCTGTGTTATCCTCAGGAGAGTGATAACATTCCTGGACAGCTGGTTGAAATAGGGTGATTTTATTAAGAGGACATTCAGAGGTGCTCATTCCTGCTCGGCTGTTTGTCTGTGGCTGAACAGAAATGTTCCCTGCTGTTAGCCACATGGTATGGGGAGGGGTGAAGGGATCATCTCAGAGAATTGTGTGCGCAAGTGTGGGGGGTTGAGTTGGGTTTGTGATGCATATTAACGCAAAAACTGCAGCCCCTCCCCCTTTTAAATGGCCAACTCAATGACTGCGTGGTATGGGAAATGAGGGCGCAGCTGTTTGAAACCATTCCCACATGTTATGAAGGTTAAAGAAGCCAAAAGACTGTATCTTACCACAGCTACCTGCAAGCCAAATTCTGTTGCCCGGCTCTGCGTGAAAGATCTCTCACACCAAACTGGCATACCCTCAATAACAGGCAAAATGCGACCTTGTACCGAAAGCACATGTGCTATATAATGTTAACAGCAAGGTTGACCGTGAAAGAGTCTACCCATTGTTCTTGAAAATGTGTCTTTTTAACTACCACTCTCTCTTTTTTCCCCTTCAGCTGCACATGTTTCAGCACTCACTATCTTCTCCTTTGCAGAGGCTAGCGAAGATTAGAAGGTGAAAAAAAACGCACTCGTGATGAAATGTTCTCTGAGCTCACGCAAGAGCCCGGCAGAATGCGTGGAGGCAGACAATATCAGAATCCAGGAAAGCACAGTATGAATGCAAGGACAGGTGGCAGGCTGAAGATGATAGTGGCATCAGCTTGCTGACAGAAGCTAAGAGGCAATGCTGAGGCTACTGGAGGAAAAAAAAACATATGACTGAAGTTCAGGAAAGGCAGCTTGAGCACAGACCACCGCTACAGTCCTTGTGTAACCAACAGGCCTCCTCCCCAAGTTCCATAGCCTCCTCACCCAGACGCCCAAGAACACAGTGGAGGGGCCTCCAGGCACCCAACCACTCCACCCCAGAGGACTGCCCAAGCAACAGAAAGCTGACATACAATACGTTTTAAAGTGCAGGGTGGCCTTGTTCTTCCCTCCTCCCCCACCCCAACCGGTGCTTCTCTCCTCCCCCACTCCTCCCAGGCTACCTTGGCAGCTATCCTGCTATTTGTGTAATGAATTCATAGAGAATGCATGAATGTGAAGCAACAATGACTTTATTGCCTCTGCAAGCGGTGATTCAAGGGGGGAGGGGAGGGTGGCTAGCTTGCAGCAAAGCCATCCACTATGACCTGCACATTTCCCAGAGTCACTACCCTTGATATCAGCAGTTCTTTGATTGTGTTGGCTACTTGGATCACAGCAGCCCCCACAGTAGATTTGCCCACTCCAAACTGATGCCCGACTGACCGGTAGCTGTCTGGCGTTGCAAGCTTCCACAGGGCTATCACCACTCTCTTGTGAACTGTGAGGGCTGCTTTCATCTTGGTATTCTTGGGCAGGGGAAAGCAAGTCACAAAGTTCCATGAAAGTGCCCTTATGCATGTGAAACTTTCGCAGCCACTGGGAATCATCCCAGACATGCAACACTATGCGGTCCCACCAGTCTGTGCTCGTTTCCCGGGCTCAGATCAGTGTTCCACGCCATGAACCTGCCCCATTAACACCATGATGTCTACACTGCCGGGGCCCGTACTTTGAGAGAAGTCTGTGTCCATGTCCTTGTCATTCTGGTCACTGCGCTGCCATTGCCTTCTCGCCTGGTTTTGTTTTTGCAGGTTCTGGTGCTCCATATACTGCAGGATAATGCACATGGTGTTTACAGTGCTCATAATTGCGGCGGTGATCTGAGCAGGCTCCATGCTTGCCGTGCTATGGCGTCTGCACTGAAAAAAGCTGAAAGATGATTGTCTGCTGTTGCTCTGATGGAGGGAGGGGCGACTGATGACATGGCTTACAGGGTTGGATTACAGTGTTGTCATACAGAATGGCCCCCTCAACGACTGAGCTCACAACTCTGGGTTTAGCAGGCCAATGCTCAGACCACTGAGCTACCCCTCCCCCCACTATTCATGGAGGGAAGTGGCGGGGGAGCAAATGAATACAAAACAAATCTGGTCTCTTTATTGTTTTGATCCACTCCGTCTCTCTTATACATTTTAGGCTGGCAGTAGACAGTGCAGTACCACTGCTCGCCATTGTTGTCTCCTGGTTGCTTGCCAGAAGACGGTGCAGTGCGACTGCTGGCCATTGTCATCTCCCATTTATGTCCAGGCGCTCCCGGCCGACCTCACCAAGGCCAGCCAGGAGCACACATCTGCCCAGGCGCCCCCGACATACCTCACTGAGGTCGGCTAAAAGAGCATCCAGGAGACGACGATGACAGCTACAAGTCGTAATGCACCGTCTGCTGCCAAAAGGCAATGAGCTGCTGCTGTGTAGCAATGCAGTCCCACGTCTGGCAGCACCTAGGAGACATATGGTGACGGTGAGCTGAGTGAGCTCCATGCTTGCTGCGGTATGACGCCTGCACGGGTAACCCAGGAAAAAAGGTGAGAAACGATTTATTGCCGTTGCTTTCACGGGAGGGGGGGAGGGGCTGAGGACTTTTACCCAGAACCACCTGCAACAATATTTTTGCCCCATCAAGCATTGGGAGCTCAACCCAGAATTCCAATGGGCAGCAGAGACTGTGGGAACTGTGAGATAGCTACCCACAGCACAATGCTCCGGAAGTCGATGCTAGCCTCGGTACTGTGCTGCACTTCGCCGAGTTAATGCTCTTAATGGTCTTAAGGGTGAACACACACACAATCGACTGTATAAAACTGATTTCTAAAAAATCGACTTCTATAAATTTGACCTAATTTCATAGTTAGACATACCCAAAGACTGTGTACTTAACTGAAGCACTCATTCAGTTGTAAAAGAACTGCAACCACACCTCTGTCAGTCAGTCAAGACCTAATTAAGAATTTACCTTCTGAGACATGGGGGATAGGGATAAACTTCGGAACCCTTTCTAAACCAGTGAGCCTAAAATACTGTACAGCTGCTTCCCAACTAGGAGCAAGTTGTACTTACTCCCCAGTTGTTCATTTTATATATCCTGAGTTCTATAAGCCCCAGTCAGTTCTGTGGTACAAAGCTCAGGAGACCAGGAAAATTAAATTAAATTGTGATCCAATAGTTGGAGGGCTAGACAGGATGTTAGTGGGTCCAAGTTAAGAGCATTTTAGGCTTTCCCAGTCAATGCCTCATATTCTGTTTTCCAAAATCCCAAGCTATGGAATAACAGTCAGTCTCTCTCTCTCCCCCCTGTGATTGCTCAGTATGCAATTTTCAACCAACTTGGAGATATACATCCTATTCTCTTCTAACTTCAGTGATAAATAAAACCTTTGTGAGGACTGTTCACATGCCAAGTTTGAGAGCTGGGCCAAAAAGCGCCGTTAGAATTATTCTTTAAAAGGGAAAAAATGGATTTTTCAGTTTTACTTTAATTCAAAAGTGATTTACAGGAGTTTCCTCAAACTTTCAAAAATATTTATACTGAAGGTACACTATGTATGGACAGTTTCAACCTAAAAAGTGAAGTTTTCAGTAAATTCTGAGTGTTTTAATGGAAGCTATTTCTCAGACTTAAATACAGTGGTCATTAGTTAGCAGACTTTATAACACAAACAAGTAGTGTAATGATAATGGGATACACTGGGCATTTCAGTATAGGTGGAAAAAACGTGCAGCACCTCAGCATAAGTTTAAACATTACCTTGCTAGCCTGGAATAAAGAAAGCAACTCACATGGTCTGTTTCCTGGACTACAAAGAGACTCATCATTTTCTAGCCTCATATGGTTAGTGCCTTCTCTACCATTCTGATTTCCAATACTTTAACATCTAAAAAGGAGAGGATTTATTTTCATCCTACCACCCACATGTTTATATATTTTTTTCTTTCCTTTTCTTTCAAAAAATGCTTCACATTCCATACAGTTTTCTTCTCCAATTTAAAGGACTGGATTTCCTTTGTCTTTGTTACTACTTTCCCATTTACTCTGAAATATTCTAGAGAATTTGTTTTCTTTCCTGTTGGTTGTCTAATCAACTCAGGAAATATTATGACTAATCACCACCACGTAGCGGAGGATCACAATCCATCTAGGGTGGAAAAAGGGAGCCTCCTGTTCTACAATTCCTTTAAAAATTAGAGCATAGCAGAGTGGAATTCAAAATGCCTCACAAGACATTTAGCTAAATGCCACCCCCTCTTCAGTGAAATACTAGTGATTAAAAGCAGTTCAATTTCTCTTGCTTCTACTTTGAATAGAGGGAAGACTATTTTAGAGCTGTGCGTGCTATGCCCATGCTGAGGAAGCAGGTGAATACACTTTGCTCTAATCCTCTGATCCTGTGCTCATTAGAGGGAAATACCTAATCACTGTATAAAAACATATAATTAATAGTGGTCTAAAGGCAATTTCAATTTGTTAAAGTTTCAAACAACAAAATTAAAATTGTATTAATTTTATTAAAAATGCTCATCACAGGCAATGTTTTGTGCAGTGGGCTAAATAATGCAGTGCAAACCAAAAAAGTTTCTTATAATTTGTCCTTTTATTTTTAACCTTGAAAGAGAGAGCAAAGCAAGGCAGAAAGGACTGAAGAACAATTATAAAGAAAGAATAGGCACTATGACGGTAAGGAAACAATTGAAAAAAGACAAAAAGGTATACACAGTAAGGCAAAAACAGGGAGAGAGAGAGAAAATTGAGCTATTAAGCTTGAAATCCTATTTTTACAATATTTGACACACATTCTGGTACTTCCTCTCACAAATACTCCTTACACTGTACCTGTGTTATGGAATTTTTATATATCTTCATTTTCCTGTCCTCTACAAACACTACATTCACATACAATTAAGTGGTCAACTCCCACATTAGGAAAAAAAAAAATCTAACTTTAATGTATTTGCCTCAAGTAATATTCTAGACCAGAGGTTCTAAATGTTGTCAATTTGGACTTCACCTAAACAGAAAGATTGCCTTGTAGAGACCTCTCTTCCAGTCAAGTTTGTGTGAACTACCTCTCTTCTAATTTGGACTTGCATAACATTCTTGTAAACCACAGAAATTGCTCACATGCCACGGTAATACTAGGAAATTATTTATGTATTGTTAACTTTTAATTCAGTTCAGAAGAAGATCTGATCCAGTACTGTAATTCCTATGTTCCTATGCATTTAAAACCACATGTTCAAAAGTGATTACCAATTTTTGGTGCCTCAGTTTTGGGTACCTGACGTAAGACTTCTATAAGGTGACTGATTCTTTTGAAATTGCTGAGCATCCAAAGGGCCTGACATTCAGAGGATGGAGTGCCCTAAATTGGGCACCCAGAAACTGAGGTACCCCAAACCCATAAACATATGAAAATTTTGGCCTTAAGTTCTAAATCATAAAACCAAAGAACTATTACAGTAAATAGGAATAAAAATCTGTAAAATATCTTAGAGCACTAAATTCAATTCTATGCAGCATCTACATTTTTAGCTGTCAATGTGCTGTTGAATTTGGTATAAAATTAACATAATGCATGAACAGTGCATAACAATACACTGTCAATTTTGGGAGGGGGCGGGGCAGTTGCAGGCAGAAGAGAGAACTAGATTTGCATATCTGTAGACTTTGCCACTAAAGCAGACAGAGGAGGTCCTTTGGGATTGTGGGATAGGCACAGGGCTGGCTCTAGCTTTTTTGCCGCCCCAAGCAGTGGAAAAAAAAAAGAAAAGAAAAGAAAAGATAAAGCTGCGATCGACAGCACTTCGGTGGCAGCTCAGCCGCGCCGCTTAATTCTTTGGTGGCGGGTCCTTTGCTCCAAGAGGGACTGAGGGACCTGCCGCCGAATTGCTGCTGAAGACCCCAGACGTGCCGCCTCTTTTCATTGGCTGCCCCAAGCACCTGCTTCCCTTGCTGGTGCCTGGAGCCAGCTCTGGATAGGCATATCAACTGGATGATTTGACCAAAACAATTAATGATTCAGTTAATATTGACAACTACATTATGAGAATTAAATTCCAGCATTAATACCCTGTTGATATGCATGGGACAGTTCAAGTCTCTCAGAGGCAATAATTCAGAGCCAGTAGACAACACTGCATCAGTGTAAACCAGACTCGTATTTGGAAAGTTATCTTTGCAACCCTGAATGTACTTTTTGTTTGTTTGTTGTAAATAAAGGCTTATATTTTGGAGCACAATTCTGAGGTATATGTGGATTCTGCAGCAAATTCTGCAGCTGCAAGTTCTCAGAATACACGAGGGCCTAGCTGCAGGCATGATTCCCTGTTCGGTTCTCAGAGTAGTGCCCTACCCTCCATCATCTCCCCATCACATACTGAAGATCCCAATTGCACAATCTGGTAGGAAGCTGCCTATACATTTTGTTAAGTTTTGAGACAGTAACTCAAATCCACAAGCAGGGGCACTGGGGGATAAGAATTCAAGAATGAAAGACTATTCATATATATTAGTTTTATCTTTACAAAATAGGTCAACACCTGGGGAAAACTTAGAAGCAAGAAACTCTACTGTGGCTTCTCAGGTTAAATATACATTATTGAAGCTGGCTCATGGCTGTAACTCTGGAAACATGGCAGACTGTTAACATTAGTTGAAGCCCCTTTAAATAACAAAATATTGGGGTCAGGGAAGGCAAATACCAAAGGATCTACATTTGCTAAGCTTACAGCAGAAAAAAACAAATATATTCAGTAATATCCTGCTTAGAAATAGCATAAATGCATTTATCGTAGTTGTAAGATAGCATAGCTTCTGAAACAACTTTCAAAGCCCAATCTTGCAGTCCCAAGCAGCAAAACTGCCTCTGACTTCAAATGAAGCCCTACAGGCTTTAGAAAGAGGTTCTGTGCTCAAGATACCATGAAACACCATTGCCATGAGTGGAAATGTAAAAAATGAACTGATAATTCTCAGTCCCTCAGGAATTATTAATAAATTATAGAAAGCCCTCAGTCTTTAAATAACCAATAAATTTAAAAAAATTATGGACGTTAGAATTTTAGAGTTACCTTTTAGGAACTCTGTCTCCAGCTTCTGAAACTATTTGTAGTAGGTGATGGATTCCTTACATCTGCTTTATATTTTTATATTACACATGAACTCTTGTTTATTTCCTTATGATCTTGCACTAAGCTTATGTATCCATTGTCTGGTAACACCTATGTTACTTCTATATATAGTTAATGTGGCAGGTAAAATCCAAATCCCTTTGTTTAAACATTATCGAAGGCCAAAATCACCCAAGACCTATTAGCAAGAGGAAAGCGATAGATGCATAAGGAACGGAGTAGCAGGAACATATGGTTATGGTCAGCATGGGGAAAGCCAAAGGACTTGAAAAGTGTGAGGCCTCATTACAAGCTTTTTACTGGCTGCAGTGCCCTCTTAAAAGAGTAAATGAAATTTCATAGAAATGTTGTATTTTTCTGTTTGGTAAAATGTTTTTCCTGTGTTGTAGACAATGGTTTGTTTGTGCACCAGCATCTTTCATAACATCAGCATAGCTCTGGCAATAGCATTAGTCTGATATTACAGCTCATGTCCTGCTACAAATCAAGCCTATGTTACAAAGATTCATTTTTGTCTTAGTCCTGGTCCTACAAAACATTTGGTTTATTTTAGTTCTTGACAACAGGCTGGCGGACAAAAATAAAGACATTTAGGATTTTCAGGACATTATCCACTAAATACAACATGTCATATTTAGCCTTGGATGTAAGCAGGCATAATATCCATTTAAATCAGGAATCTGATCTCTCAATCAATGGATTAGCAAGAGAGCTACACTATGAGTTGAGAGAAGCAACATTAAGAGAAACTCATTTTTTTTCCCTTCACCATTTGCTAGGCAAATAATCAATTTACTGACAAGAAAATGAACAATCAATCACTCTGTTTTTGGCTTGAGGCAGAATCTTTTTACTTCAATGAATCTGTAAATTTCACCATCTAGCTGCACTACCAACAATTCAACAGGCAAAGCTGGAAGGCTTTAAGCATAATCCAAAAGAACCAATATGCTACATTAGAAATGTACTGATCTTACTAAATGGACAGCTAAACAAAGTCAATGACCTTCACTCTTTTCTCCTTTAGGTACAAAAATAATTACTCTGACTGGGTTCTCTCAAATGTTCTTACACTAAACAGTGTTTATTTTTTTCCTTGCCAAAGGAGAAATATTTAATACACACCACTTTTGATTCTCTTCTGCAGTTTAAGTGGAATTTCAAGCACTCATCTTTTCCACCTAGCTGTATCTAGTTTAGTCTGCATATTGTCACAATAATAATTATTTTAAGTTTTGTTAAATAGAATTTACTTTCTATTCTCAGGAAAAGGTCAGAAAATAGAGGTGTCTGACAAATAATGATTAAATTAGCTTAATTACTTCATGTTGATATCATAAATCACCGCTCTTTGACATGAAATCTGCCACACATAATTAATGCTGTTGGTATTGGTTCACCTGATCGAGTGTCTACTACACATAAAATATGCTATGAAGTTCTGCATCTCTTACAGCAATTCAGTAGAGAAGTCTTGTCCCAAAGGCACATAAATCTGAAGTACCAGAAACCGCTGGATCAGTCCAACTAGAAACAGAGACAAAGAAATATATAGCTATGGATACACACACAAAGCAAACTCCACCATTTAGCATTTCAATGATGTATAGCTATACTGCTGCAGTACCATTTCCCAAGGTTCACACAACATTCGAAAACAGAAAAGAACTGAAGAAAACCAAATCAAACTGTAATAAAAATGTTCCTTTTAAAATGTCCCATTTGTGGTTTTGGGAGAATTCTTATGAAAATAAAAGCAATGTAATTTTTTTTTATTTACAGTTCTTCACTGTGTTCAGAGAGCATGTAAACAGCATATCCCATAAAGACACATAAAAGTTCACATCAAGATTATAAAAGCATGTGGCAATTATTCACTACTTAATAAAAACAATAAATCACAAATGCAATCCTAATTACGACAACTGAGACCATACTTACACAATGGGGGACTCTATCCTAGGAAGCAATGACTCTGAAAAGATTTGGAAATTGGGGTGGATAGTCAGCTGAACATGAGCTCCCAAAAGAGCTAAAGTGGTTGTGGGTTGTGTAAATTGGGGAATCCTGAGCAGGCGTAGAGCAGTTATTTTACATCTATATTTGGCTTTGGTTTGACTGCTGCTGGAATACTGCATCCAGTTCTGGTGTCTACAGTTCAAGAAGAATATTGATAAATTGGAGAGGGTTCAGAGAAGAGCCATGAAAATTATTAAAGGATTAGAAGACATGCTTTATAGTGATAGACTCAAGGAGCTTAATTTATTTAGCTTAAAAAAGAAGGTTAAGGGGAGACTTGATTACAATCTATAAGTATCTACATTGGGAACAAATATTTAATAATGGGTTCTTCAATTGAGCAGAGAAACGTATAACAAGAACCAATGGCTGGAAGTTGAAGCTAAACAAATTCAGATTACAAATAAGGCAAAAAGATTAGTGATGAGAGTAATTAACCATTGGAACGATTTCCGAAGGGTTGTCATGGATTCTTCATCACTGGTTATTCTTAAATCAATATTGCATGTTTTTCTACAAGCTCTGCTCCAGGAATTATTCTGGGGCAATTCTGTGGCCTGTGCTATTCAGGAGGTCAGACTAGATGATAACAATGTTCCCTTCTGGCCTTAGAATCTCTGAGGCTTTGATGAGGCAGATCTAGTTCTGAAGTTTAAAATAGTAGAAATATAGCTTAATTGGGGAGCAAACAAGAAAAACTTTTAAAGGTACTTTCCTATTCAGGAAAAGCCACACACTTGCAGGGTATACAAGTATCAATGAGTTGAAATTTGTAGTTTCCTCTTATTAGTTCCATTAGTGAAGGAGAGAGTTGGCCTTTTATTGAGTTGGCAGCAGCAGCGGCTCCGGGCCCCAGCACTTCAAGTGTGTGCCTGGGGTGGCAAGCCGCGGGGGGCACCCTGCCGGTTCCTGCGAATGTGTCAGTCAGGCTGCCTTCGGCGGCTTGCCTGTGGGAGGTCTACCAGTCCCGCAGATTTGGCGGCAATTTGGCGACGGGTACGCCGAAGCCACGGGACCGGTGGACCTCCTGCAGGCAAGCTGCCGAAGGCTGTCTGACTGCTGTGCTTGGGGCGGCAAAAAAGCTAGAGCCACCCCTGGTGGGCAGGCATTTTAAGATCCTAAAACAGTATTATTCCAAGAGCAACATGGATCTCAAGATACCTTCAGAAGCCAAGATCATACGTGCAAAAGCTCACGGTCTCTGAACAGCTGCCTGGGCTACTCCCTCATCCACAATATAGCTCCTGTAGGAGTTCTGTTCCCATTGACCACACACCCTGAGTCTACAAAAAGAGAAATCCCACACCTGTGGAAGGGGAAGCAGACATGGAACTTAAGATAACAGTTCTTCTAGCACTCGTTGTTTAGTTTAGCAGATTTCAAAACAGGTACAGTATATATGATTTAGGGCCATATTCTCAGGAAGTATAAATTAGAGTGTCTTTCCATTGAGTTTAATGGAGCAATGCTGATTTAAACAAGATGATGAGTTATCTCTTGAAATGTTAAGAGAGATATTTAACTGTAATACTGCTTGTTAAGTCCCTTGAACTAGTGGGGGGGAGGCAATCACATGAAAAATATTCAAGTGAGAAATTCTGCAAAACTGAAGTTTTAATCTGTTGAATAACTTCTCACTCCTTGTTATTTCTACTCTAACTTAAAAAAAGTTGTGGACCTAAACAACTGTTTGTAAAAAGTAATCAGAAACGATCAGACTATATAACACATTTTATCAATCAATTAAGCCTCACATCTCTATAAAGTGGGTAAATATCACCATTTTATAGAATAAAATGGAAGAGGAATTAAGAGCCCCATTCAATACCTGCTGACAGACTTTTATTGATAACAATATCTACAGGAGCAGAACCTAAGTTGTGTTTTTTGCCCAAGGTCAAATCTATTAGCTAAGAATCTGCCCCAACGTGTTTAGTTGCATATCCCATTTCTAAACATCTACTTATTGGTAACAGCTGTCTTGCTGAAAAGCGACCTTTCAGTCTGCTGACAGAGGAGCTGCCCAAAGGAAGAGACAATATCGCAACTAGCTAGATCCTGCAGTAATACTGGATTAGTACAGAACAACAATCTGAACAACATCTTATATTTGTAATGCCTCAATACTTACGAGTTTGTCTAGTTTCCTTTGGTAGCTGAATCTTGTTTGTTTGACTGCTTCCTTCAAGAACAAAAACAAAGCCTTTTACTTCTTTATCAAATTCCTACAAAAAGGAACAGTGAAAAAAATAAACCTTTTATCAGTCTCTTAATCAAGACTTAACCAAATTTGCAGATGACATAAAGCTGGGGGGAGGGGAGAAGAGTTGCAAACACTTTGGAGGATAGAGCTAAAATTCAAAGAATCTTGACAAATTGGAGAATGGGTTATAGACAACAAAATGAAATTCAACAAAGAAAGACAAATGTAAGGTGCTACACTTGGGGGAGGAGGAGGGAGAAACCAAATGCACAAATGAAGAATGGGGGATAGCTGGCTTGACTATAGAACTGCTGAGGAGGATCTGGGAGTTGTTGTAGATCACAGCGTCAACATAAGTAAAAAATGCAATGGCATTGCAAAATAAATAAATAAATAAATAAAAACGCAAATGCAATTTTAGGTTGCATTAACAGAGGCACAGTATGAAAATCACGTGAGTTGATAGTACCACTCTACTCAGCACTGGTTAGGCCTCAGCTGGAGTACTGTGTCCCATTTTGGTCATCAGGGTATAGAAAGGATGTAACAAAACAGAGAAGGATCTAGAGACGAGCGACAAAGGTTATCAAAGGGATGGAATGGAAGCCATGTGGGCAAAGGCTGAAGGAACTGGGTATGTTTAGCTGGGAAAAGAAGAGATTGAGGGTGGGGGGGCAGTTTTCAAATACTTGAGAGGATGCCGTAAAAAAAGACGGAGAAAAGTTATTCTCTCTTCCCACTGATAGGGAAAAACCTGACCCTGCCCAAAGGCCTCAGGCTGCTTGCTAAGGAAGGCCCAAAAGCCTCTAGACCTAACAAATTTTTTTTCGTTCCGTTAAACTTGTTTTGTCTACACAATGATGGGCACTGGGGTATGGTATGGTATGAGGAAACCAGAAAAAGGGGAATCAGGAACAGGACAACATGGGGGGGGGGGGGAGAACCATAAGTGCCAGCTTAGCATGTTAGCTAAAATATGGAAATCGCTTTTGCAATATGTAATTGCAATTAGGAGGTTTATAGAATAGTCAGCATGATTGCAAAAGAACAATAACAGGAAATACTCCAAATTGGACTAACAGTAAAATAACCTGCTGATTTGCACTATTAAATTACCAGATAAGGCAAATAACTTGTGTAACCAACATGACGTTTTGTGGTTTTAACCTTTATAAGCTTGGTGAAATTTGTAAAGGGCAGAGCGGCCTACCTCTTGCGTGAGGTTACGCTGTCTCTCCCTGTATGCATACTTGTATTGATCAATAAAGAAGCCTCAGGCTGTCTGATCTAAATTCTACCGTGTGGTCGATTTTCCACAACACCACAAAGTGCAGACAAGAGGCAATGGGGTCAAACTACAGCACAGCAGATTTAGACTAAACCTCAGGAAAAAGTTTCTAACTGTAAGAACGGTAGGACAATGGAAGGGACTGCCTAGGGAGGTCATGGAAGCTCCTTCACTGAAGGCTTTCAAAAAGAGGCTGGATAGCCATCTGGATGGTTTAGACATAAACCCTGAATCTTGGCAAAGATTAGACTGAATGAATGAATGAATTAGGCTGAACCTCCTAACTCTATGGCTCTATTATTCTAAAACTGCAAAAAAAACACACACACACACACACCAAACTTATAGCCAAAGTGTAAGGCTACTTTGATCGTTCTTAAGACTGTCAAAAGGGGTGTAGCAACAAGAATTTTATAACAGTGCAAAGATGTTAGTAATAATATTCTCAGCAAATTTCTGGCTTTTTGTAATATATTTTATAAATATAATATGTTGACAGATATGTGATTCATGATCCATTGGCCCAGACTTGACCCAATGGTTATTAGAATAGCAAAACTATATTAAGCTTTGTTCCACTAGAAATATTTAAGCTATAAAACTACAGCTGTGACCAATCCAGTTTGCAAGCAGGCATAAAGTGCTAATTTAAGTGGTCATTTATTCTGTCATGGTGACAGAACTGCAAGTGACAACTTTTCCATAGTCAGGTCAAAGCCTTCACTACCTTCTAATTTTAAGCTTCATGTACTTTTTTCCACGGTTTATACTTCAGGTCTTATAAGTCCCCCATAAAACTTACTTTCCAAATTGCTGATGGACTGCCAAAGATCTTCCATTTTGCTCCTGGATTCTTGCCTTGAGCACTGAATATTTCAACAAATGGGCCACCCTGTGATAAAATTGTTTAAGGATACGTCACTCTAGCCAGGTGTTGAGCACAGTATCATCGAGCACAGTTTGCTAAATCTGAGTATGTCAGAGCAAACCCTCATGAAACGATGGTTGACCCTGGTTAATATAAATATTATTGACCACAGTCAACTGCCAACATTTTTTTTTTTTTTTAAAAAAAACACAATTAACAAATGGCACTCTTGACTTTATAGTCTGATTTTACTGCAGCATCAGAGTCCATGCTTACTTAGAACACGATTTTCTTTGGTAAAGGAAACAGGATATGTTTTTACCATTGTCCTTTCTTTATGGGCAAGCAAAAAAACCAAACAAAAAACAAAATAAGGCACCAAACGCTTAAGCACGGCATGTAAAAATATTAAAAACATGTAAGAGGTGAATGGATATTTTCTTCATGTTTTACTTCTGCAACTCACTCTAAAAGAATTTTCTGAATAATGCTCAGCTAAATGATTAAACAGAAGAGTATCTATTAGTTTCTAGTAAAGAGATGTAGCCAATGCAGTGGATTTTTTATTTTTCAATATCTCATCCATCATGAATCATAACAGAACTTTACTGATGGTTTTTGAGATGCCACCTTTGCACTTTAACTGAGTTTAGTAATTATGGGCTCGTTTCAGAGATTCCAAGGCCACAAAGACCATTGTGATCATTTACTCTGATCTCCTGCATGATAGGTGATAGACCTGCCCCTCAAAACTCCTAGAGCGTATATTTTAGAAAAACATCCAGTCTTGATTTAAAAACTGTCAATGATGGAGAATCTACCACGACCCCTGGGAAATTGTTCCAATGATTAATGACCCTCATTGTTAAAAATGTACATCTTATTTCCAGGCTCAATGTGTCTAGCTTGAGCTTCCAGCGACTGGATAGTTTTACACCTTTCTCTGCAAGACTGAAGAGCCCATTATCAATTATTTGCTCTCCATATAGATACTTACAGACTGTAATCAAGT
This sequence comes from Chelonoidis abingdonii, assembly GCF_003597395.2. NCBI lineage: Eukaryota > Metazoa > Chordata > Testudines > Testudinidae > Chelonoidis > Chelonoidis abingdonii. Next base: position 39,545,541 of record NC_133785.1, on the reverse strand, counting down.
CACCTTTCTCTCTATTAAACTAAATAGATTTAAGAAGCTCAATCTATCACTATAAGGCAGGTTTTCTAATCCTTTCATCATTCTCATGACTTCTCTGAATCCTCTCCAATTTATCAACATCCTTGAATTGTGGAAACCAGAACTGGACAAAGTATTCCAGCAGCTATTGCACCAGTGCCAAATACAGAGGCAAAACAACCCCCTACTCAAGATTCCCATGTTGATGCATCCCAGGACTGCATTAGTTCTTTTGGCCACAGCGTCACATTGGGAGCTCATGTTTATGTGATTAAGCACCTCACCCCCAATTGTTTTCAGTCACTGCTTCCAATGATAGAGTTCCCCATTCTGTACGTATGGCCTACACTCTTTGTTCCTAGATGTACATATTTACATTTAGTATAATACAATACATAGCTTATGCTTGCACCTAGTTTACCAAGCGATCCAGACTGCTTTGTATCACTGACCTGATCTCTTCATTATTTACTATTCCCCCAGTTTTTGTGTCCTCTGCAAAACTTATCAGCTTTTAATTGACTAGCCCCACTAACTACAGTTACGAAAATCAGAGAAGGTGCAAAATGGCATTATATGAAAACACCAGTAAAATTCTTAGAATTCATGATGGAGGAAACAGGGAACAAACAAAACCCACTGTATTAGTAACTTGAAGTCAATAGAACTAGTCACATATGGAAGGACTGAAGGATCAAGATCTCAGACAAGTATTAAATTTTTGAAAAAACAAACGTGGGTGTGTTTTGTATCCGATATTATTTGCAAATTAATTATTATTCCTATATTTGCAAATAAGGTTTAGCAAATATAGACTTTGGAAGACATACATAAAAGGAAGTAAAAAAATAGCAATTTCTGCTTTACCTGATACTCATTTCTGAACATTCTTGCAGATATTTCACAGTTTGAAAACAATGTCACCACCCCAGTAAGTCAAGACTTACAGATATTGCTGTAAATACAGAGATTTTACTGTTAGACATTATTCCACCAAAAAAGTTTCCCTATATTCAAGTAGAAATCCATGTTTTAAAAGTCAATTAGAACATTTCTAAAATACTGTTCATTACAGCAAACTTGTAACTCTTCAGCATGAAAAAGTTACCACAAAAGGAATGAAAATTAGAAAAATGATTTATACCGTTGGTGTCTCTTGAGCAATGTTTCTTTACATAACCACCATTCAGCCTGACCTTCCAGATATACCAGCTAAAATGGCCACTCTATCCCTAGCCTTTATTTTTAAGGAAGAGCCACTTTAAGAAAGGTTTGCTGAGTAAATATATATCTTCAACATGTATTGTTTATTTCTCACTGCTACCAAGTGTTCAGTGGAAAAGATAAAAAACCATTAAACAAGAGCCTTGCCTTTAATACAGAAAAACAGAAATTTACGGACTACATATAACAGAAACCTCATTTTCAACCAGAGATGTGAGGCAGAGACTTATTCCACAAGTTACTTTTTAAAAAATTTCATCACTCTACATTCAGGATGGCTAGTGTAAGTATCAAACCAAATATATGGCAGAGGTGCCTACCTAGGTGCATGCTGAAGCAAATGAGAACTAAGGATGCATTGCACCTTGGGAGAATGAGGACTATGGTGAATTAAGGGTTTGAGTCCACAAATACCCAAGCACCTCCCAATAGGTGCTGAGTGCCCACTGCTCCCACTGACTTCAGTGGGAACTGAGAGTATCCTGCACTTCTCAAAAGATGCTCAGCACCTACAGGGTTAAGCCCTAAATGCTAATCTAGAACCCAATCCCAGGAGGTAGCACGTGCCCTCACTCTGGGAGTTGAGAGTACTCACCAACTCACAGGGGGCACTGTTGCAGGATTATGCCTACAATGTATATCTTTTTGGCAATGTCCATTCGTGCTTAAATGTAGGGAAGGAGAATTAAGATGACCTTGGACATGGTGATATTTCCTTAGATCCTGAAACTGTTCTGCTACTGGATCAAAATAACATGCCTACCAGCAAACTCAAAGAGGCCATCCTTGTCTGAGACGTTTAAGGATGATTATGAAAAGAATTAGGGATCTTGGATGGACCTACCTCTCCCTCTCCTTCCCCCTCCACACAGAAACCAGGCTCTTTCTCTGCCCCCTTCCTCCAGTCTTTTCACTATCTATGGACAAGGAGTGGAGGGACTTGGCTCACCCCTCATTTCATCGGCGACCCCCGCTCCCACCTCTGAACAAGGAGAAGGGAAGGCTTGGTCCCAGGAATGCTGCCCTCTTATGCCAAATATTGCCTTTAATTTCCTTGGCCAGTTCCAGGTCTGACCTCCTTCCCAAGATGATGATCCTCCTCTTCTTCCTCGTTTGTTGTGTTCCTTCTCCTCCTTCATCACTGCCTCCTCCTGCCCCTCCATGTTCTCCTCTCCCCCAGAATGTGCAATGAAGATCTGACAGGCAGCAACCTACAGGCTGTGTGGACACTGATGGACTATGTTAACATACTCTAGGTACTTAGAGCATGCCAGCAGGTCCACACGGGACACAGTGCAATGTGCAGCCTGTGGCTTGGGAGGTGAATCCAGCAGCACTCCAACTCATTTAAAATTGCTGTAGCTTACCTCCTATCAGACCCTCATTGCAGTCTGTGCCTGTGCCATAGAGGTGATAGAAGATAAGGCCCCACTGGCTGTGGCACTCTTTGCTGTGTTTGCCAGACACAAATGGTGGCGAGTGGCACACATTTTTACATACTCTTTTTGCGTGCACACATTTGCAAAAATTAGCAGAATAAACCTGAATTAGTAATTTGATAATTACATGTAAAAATCAGAATTGCAGAAAACTAGGGAGGGTTAATATCTCTCCAAATCACATGTACAATTTATCTTAAGAACTAGCTTAGCCAAAATACTGATCTTTCAGAACTGAAAAGCACTTAAAAGCTTTAAATGTTATACAATGGTACATAACTCTGGGTGAACTAGTAAAAGGATGCCCTGATCTTTCATACACATATGCATGCGTTGTTCAATGGGTAAAGTTACTCACATACATGTTTGCAGAATCAGGACCTTAGAGAGCTAACTGATTAATATTTTAATTGTATTAATTCAATATGGTCTACTAGTATTTTGACGCATAGCTTGTATTATAGCGTAAACCACACTATTTGTTACAACCAAGTTATTTGTCAGTAAAATAAACTGAAACAGATAGTGTAACTGGTATAATTACTTAATATAGTTATTAATGTGCCTTTCTTAAGTAACAATTGACAACCATGAATTAGTCATTTTACAAGTTTGAAAGTAATATACTATTTCTTTGTTCTATAAATAAAGCAGTCTGGGAGTACATTAACGATTTCTGGAAAATGTTATTGCTCTAATTTTTATTTTCCTCTATTAAGATCTCATCTTTGTTATTATTCAGGGATTTTAAACCAGAAGAATGTTCAATATTCCACAAATAATTCCTTAGCCAAGAATACAGTACTTTGAAGCAAATCTTACAGTGACCAATGTGCTGATCCACTGAACCACAATTCACATGGAAAGCAGGTGGTGGGTGAAAGGACGATAGCACAGGTTATGTCCTCTTACAGGAAGTATTTATAATGTACTTAGTATTGTGACCCAGATTGCAGGTACCCTGTCAGTCTGGGGTGAGGATTCCACCACCCAAGGGTTTGAGTTGCTGCGGTTTGTTTGTTTTTGTCAGAGCAAAGCCCTTTTACACAGGCTTGCAGCTTCAAAAGATCAGGGCCAGATCTGCCAAGTGTCATTTGGTACTTCTGTTCTGACTTACAGCATTTCAGGGAAAATATCATACATAGATATGTATGGCATAGCGCCCCTAACAAAAAAAGATTGTTGTCGGGGGAAGTTGCACTAGACTGCAAATCCAAATACCAGGAGTTCTTGTCTCATTTCTTCCACAGAGTGCTGTTAATATTTTTGCTGTTCACCGCCCTTATTGATGAACCATGGTCTTATGCACCTTGGAACCAAACTCTGGTCTATAATATAAGGGACCCAAATTTCATCCCCTTTGCCATTCTACTTTTCAGAACAAACATGTCAAAGCTAGTTAGCAATGCAGTTGGCTATACCCTCTGCAAGCACAGCTGTAACCAGCAGACCACACTTTGCTCTCCAAGCAAGGATCAGAACCTAGGTATCATTATACTTAGTACTTCACTACTGTCTCACAAACAGAGGTGTAACACACAGACAAAGTGTCCCCCTCTAGGGACTGATCCACATAGAGGCTAACAGCCTACTTCTGCTACCAGTTAATTTTTTAACAGTGGCTCAAGTGGAAGAGATCTGTGTCATAGATCTAAAGTCCTAGTTCAAACTCTGCTGAGGACTTGTGCAGAGAAATACAGTATGTGATTATTATGAATTTAACTTTAAAAAAAAAACAACTAGATAAATTCATAGAGGATAGGTCAATCAGTGGCTATTAGCGAGGATGGGCACGAAGGTGTCCCTAGCCTCTGTTTGCCAGAAGCTTGGAATGGATGACAGGGGATGGATCATTTGATGATTGCCTGTTCATTCCCACTGGGGCACCTGGCATTGGCCACTGTTGGAAGACAGGATACTGGGTTAGATGGACCTTTGGTCTGACCCAGTATGGCTGTTCTTATATAATTAAAGATTGTATCATGATGCAGATACACAAGGGGCAGAATAAAGATTGCCTAGATAACCCTAATTCTGATGCTTGTCTTTGGAAATTTGATGTTCCTTAATTTCTTTTAAGTCAGCACTTACTAGGTCCCCGGAATACCCATTTTTAATGAACTAAAGAATCTTTCACCTGCAAGCCTTTAAATCCAGTTTAGTGCTCTGTTGGGCTTGAGAGTTATTTCCATCTAATGGCTATTTGGTGGCTACTCTACAAGGTGAGTTTGGTGGGTCTCATTTCCAGCTCCTACATCATAAACTCACCACCGCACATTCCACTAATTGGCAGACTCAGCTGAGGCTGAGAACTGCAAAGGCCATGGAGATGAGGCTACCCCAATTGGACCTTCAGGAAGTTTCCCCCGTATCCAGGTTAAGGCAAGGTGGAAGCTTGCTGTGTAGAGAAACAGAAGATTTCATTAGCTAGGGATGAAACTAATGCCTTTCACCGGTACTAAATTTTTAAAGCTGAAATTTAGTGATATGCAAATTAGTTCATTACATAATTTGCATAACATCACATGGAGCTGCCAAAAAAACCTAACAACTATGCTGGTCCTAATTAATAAAAGGAGTCTTTTCACTTACTTCAGTGGAAGTTGGATCAAGCCCAAAAGAGGGTAAGCAAACTTGAGTCTGGCCAAACTACATAAACTCACTCATGTTCACACAGCAATAATAAAGCTGTGTGAGATATCAATGAAATATAAATAGACAGCAGAACACAATGCAATACATTTTTTTTTATATATTGCCTACTTATAACCTTTTGAGAGCTTGCATTAACTTAATAGAAAAGACTACAATTATTTTATTTTCTGCATGAGGATTGGTAGTTATTGGAGATACTAAACATTAAATGAATGACAATTTTTTATAGCATACCTAGTATTATCATAGTAAGTGGCACATCTGTGAGGCACTAAATGTCATTAGTCTGGAATATCCTGGGACCAACATAGCTACAACTACACTGCAAACACTAGCGGAACATAAGACTTTCCCAGATTGGTTTCCATACTATGGTCCTATATTGGGCACGAAATTCATGCATTGCAAGGATTGAAACACAACACTTAATGGGACTGAGTTATCATAATATAAGCTTTAAGCAAAACATTCTAAGAAAATTGAGATTTGCACCCTCTTTTGTCCCCACACCTCTCAAAAAAAAAAATCTTAATTTTTGGACCGACAAAAATGCTTAAAATCCAGATAGACTAGAGTTCTGTTTTTTGGAAAAATTACAATATCCTGACATTTAAAGCCCTCCAGTTTTTAAACATTTTTTCAAACAAATAGATATAACATCTTTATAGGATGCTGTAAAAAAGAAGTGTTCTCTCATTTTTCAGCCAGAGATCAAAATTCTCATTTTATTGCCCTACAGGATGTACTTTTAGTATAGTGCACCTGCCCAACTTGGGATACAGAACCTGCAGCATCAAAGTCAATGATAGACTATCAGGAATGCAGTTTATCTAATCAGGTCACACTGTAAAACATATTCATTTTCATACACATAAATCCTATTACTACTTATTTTACAGTGCTCCTCATCTGTGCACTGACTTTTTTTTTAAATCATTAGCTTCACAATACTTTCCACAGTGTAAAACAAAATACAGTAGACTCATTTATCTGAATAGCATGGGAGACATGGATAATTGATCGTGCAGGAGCCATAGAACAGTGGGTAGCCTCTCCCAGAGCCAGGGGCTTGTTGTCGTCATCCTCCTCCTCGCAGCCCAAGAGTCTCTGCTTTGCCCTATTGGGACCATAGACTCTCCCACCTGCACCTTGTGACCGCAGGGATCAGGTCTCACCGTCCCTATGGCAGTGAAGCGAGTCCTCTGAAACTCTGCTGTCATGGCCCAACTCATTCACTCCAATGTAATAGTATATACCCTAGGGTATCTCATTACCTTCATCCATCGCCTCCATTTTAGACCCAAATATATATCCATTCAGCACCGATGCCATTTCCCCTACTATTAACTCTTTACATTAGAACTTTTGCTACAAAACCTTAGTTATATGATCTATCACCATTTATGTGCAAGAAATTAATTCCGTATCTCATTGGTAAGGCTGCAAGTCTGTCATGGATTCCACTGTGACTTCTGCAACAGGGGTTTGGGTGTGTGGGAGGGACTTCAGGGCTAGGAGCAAGGGTTTGGGGGGGTGTGTGTGGGTGGTACTTACCTGGGGTGGGAGCCCCCCCTGCAGCTCCTAGACGGCGGAGGATGGGAGGGAGCCGTCTTGACGCCATGTGCTGCCCGCGCCCGCACTCCTGCAGCTCCCATTAGCTGCAGTTCCTGGCCAATGGGAGCTGCAGCAGCCTGTGTTTGTGGCGGGAGCAGCGGAGAAGCCCTTGCCTCTGCCGCCTAGGAGCTGCAGGGACTTACAGCCTGGTAGGTAGCCCCTGCCAGACCCATTAACCCTCTCCCTCTGTACCAGAGGGGATCCTGGGTCACCTCCCCCAGCACCCGCGGCGCCCCTGAGGACCCCCACCCCAGTTTTAGTCACAGCAGGTATTTTTAGTAAAAGTCATAGACTGGTCACGGGCCCATGAATTCTTGTCTAAGCCCGTGACGACGTGTCCATGACTTTTACTAAAACACCCATGACTAAAATGCTACCTTACTCTTTGGCTCTCCTCAACTATTTTTCTTGTGTAATTCCAAGTTTTTGTTCCACAACTGAGTCTTGACAAGATAACTGGAAGAAGGATAAGTTTACACGTAGAGTAAAAGGTAAACTTTATTTTGCTTTTTCCACAGATAAACAGGATTTAAAAAACTATACTTGTTTCGCATTAGCTTATGCCACAATCCTGTAAACACATACGTACATGTGTAATGTGACTCATATGAGCAGTCCCCTTGACTACCATGGGGTATTCACAGGAGTAAAGTTATGTGCATGTGTTTGGAAGATTGGGGTTCTAGAATTTAGTCAATAGTATTTGTTGAAATTATGCTACAAAGTGAATTTGTAGCAAGTACTTTTGACAGGGAAAGAAGACTCAAGTATAAGATTGTTAATACATATAACTCAGCATTACAGTCCTAAAGCTACTGCTGATTTATGATAGGCTGGAACACAACAGAGAAAGCAGTTAATCATAGATGAAAGGTTTTAGCATCTTCTAGACAAATGAAGTCTACATACAGAATATTTAAAACTAGGTCCATCACATTGCTATATATTTTCTCAAAATACAAATTAACATAACAGATGTATATTACTATCCCTTTTTATCCATACCAAGACTATCTCTGTTTCAATATAAAAACAAAGTAAAAACAATTGTCTTTACAGAAAACTGCAGGATATAACAATGAAACATCTGTTTATTTTTAAGTTAAAGCTATGAATAATTGTTTGCAATACGTTACGTATGAGCTCAAACACCAATACCAGTAAATAAATAAGTCTCTTTTTCTACAAAGTATTCAAGCTTTCAGATGAGTGCTACTGTACTTTTCAGCAAATGAAACATTTTAATGAACATGTCATCCATACTGTGTAAATCTACAGTAAGGCCAGGTCTACACGAAGCGCGAAAATCGATTTTAGATACGCAATTTCAGCTACGAGAATAGCGTAGCTGAAATCGATTATCTAAAATCGATGTACTCACCCGTCTTCACCGTGCGGGAAGCGTAGGAAATCGATTATCTAAAATCGGATTTACCTCACCCCCGTCTTCACCGTGCGGTGGGCGATCGATGTGCGCGGCTCGCCATGTCGATTCCGGAACTCCCCTGTTGGTTTTGGCGGAAGTTCCAGAATCGACTGTAAGCGCGCTCAGGGATCGATATATCGCATCTAGATGAGACGCGATATATCGAGATCCCCGAGCAATCGATTGTAACGCGCCGATATGGCGCGTCGTATAGACGCGGCCTAAGTTTCACCAATTACATTTATAGCATTGAAGATTCCTACTAAACCTGGACTCATCATTAACACTAGGATAAAGCACCAAAGACTAGACTGCAGAGAACAATCCTGGCACAAGCAATAGGATACTGTAGGTTGAGTTGTCACTCCCATCACTGATATGATTTCTGGAATCATATAAATCCTGCATTCCATAAGCATGGAGCTAGAAACTGAAAACATCCACACACCACTCCTTATCTGTTTTCAGCATTGTACAGTGCAATACTGAATTAGAGAGGAGCCCAAACCAAAATCCAGAGCTGAACACCAATCTAGGGGGACAGTTTTGGATCCTCATCCAAATATTATGGCTCAAGTTTATCTCATGTACATACTGTACTTATGCATTTCAGTAACAGTTCTTTGGGGTGGGACTGTTACCCCATATTCTAATTTGTATGTGTTATTCACTAACACTTACTAGATAGCTATATTTTATATTTACACCCCACTTCTCATAAAGGAATAGGCATTTTAGACCACTTCACCACACATTTCAACAGAATGCTGTATCTCAAAACATCGATAACATTTTAAGGGACCACCATTACACTTAATTGCAACAGGCTGTCACCCTATAAAATATCCCCTTGTAATGGCAGAGCACATACACTTCCATGTCAATACTGAAGAACAGCTGAACTACCTGTCTCACCACCACCTGGCCTCAGGGTTAATATCCACACCACCACTGCTTATGTGGGGAAATATAAGGGGTCTGGGAGGCGCTTACCTGTGGGGACCATTGGGGGGGTGGGGCAAGGAGACCAACAAGTAAGATCTCACCTGCAGGAGAGTTTCACCTTGGGGAGTGCGTGAGCATCTCACCTGGGGTACTGTATCTGGGTGGGGAAGCATCTCGCCTGAGTCTCTCACCTGGGGAGCATATGAAGGAATGCGGGGGTTTCACATGGAGGAGTGCAAGAGAGAAGCTGGGAAGAATATCTCCCCCAAGGGAGTGAGTGATGAGGTGGAGGGTTCTCACCTGGGGGAGCGGGGGGGACCATACACCGCACCTTTGGGGGGTCGGGGGGTCTCACGGGGAGCGGGGGGGCCATACACCGCACCTGCGGGGGAGGGGTCTCACCTGGAAGAGTTGGCGGGCGGCACCTCACCTGGGGGACTCACAGTGGAACCTACGGCCACAGCAGAGGTTACGCGCTGCGCCTGACAGAAGCCCGATCTCCGCGCGGCAACGGGCGGTGGGCGGAGCTTGGTGCCACTCGTGCGCCACACCTTACCCGCCCGCCCGTTTAAAATGGCGACGTGCGAGGACGCGTGACTGAGGGGTGATCGTCGAGTTATCGCTAGGTCCCAGCGCCATCCCCCGACGAGAACGGGATCGCCTGGTCCGCCCGTTCCGAGGGGGGCTGTGCTGCCCCGTTCCCTGGCCCGGGCTAAGGCGGGAGGAAGGGGCGCGAGCCCGCGCTCGCTGCGTGCCGCTGAAGGGAAGGGGAGCGGGCTCGGCACGCGGCGGGGCAGGAGAGGAGCCCCGCGGGGAGGTAAAGGGGAGCCTAGCGGGAGGGCACAGCACCGGGTGACATGGTCCCCTCCTCCGGCCAGCCCTCCCGAGCCCCGCATTACCCCCCCCCCAGCCGGGGGCTCCTCAGGAGCGGGCTGGCTGCGGGGGCGGGGAACACCTGGTGTGGGAATCACCGGGCTGGGGGCTGACTTGGCCCCTGTGTCCTCCAGCTGCCGGAGCCGGGTGACCGTCGGGAGCAGGCAGGGCCTCGTTCCCCAGTGGCGGGGCAGCCTGAGGAGAGCGGGCTGCACGCCCCTAACGCTGCCTGGGGCTGGGCAGAGAGCTCTAGGCGAATATATTACCAGCTCCTGGCCTAGGGTTCCCACTTGCTGTGCCGAGCCCTGCTCACGTGTGTTGTGGAGCAGTTGCTATGGCGCGCGGGAGAGGGACTATCGGATCACTGGTTTCCAAGGCACTAGAAGGGACGAACAGGTGCCTGGTGCTTTTCTCCAAGGAGAGAAGCCTGGAGAAGAAAGGCCCCTTTACTGTGACATCACCGGCAAACTCCCAGTTTTTGTCAGTCAGCAGCTAGGGCTACTCGGAGCATGAGGTTGCATCCCTGACAATCTTCGCTAATAGCCATGGATGGACCTATCCTGCATGAACTTACCTAATTATTTTTTGAACCTAGTTATACTTCTGGTCTTCATAACATCTGCTGGCAGTGAGTTCAACAGGGGGACTGTGCATTGTGTGAAGAAGTACTTCCTTTGGTTTGTTTTAAACCTGCTGCCTATTAATTTAACTGGGGCATTCCTGGTTCTTATGTTGTATGAAGGGATAAATAATACTTTTTTTTTTTTCTCCATACCATTAATGATTTTACAGACTCCTATCATATGTCCTCACAATCTTTTTTGCAATCTGAAAAGTCCCCCTCTCTTTAATCTCTCCTCCTACTGAAGCTGTTCCACACCTTTAATCATTTGTTGCCCTTCTCTAATTCTAATACTTTGAGAAGTTAAGGACAACCTTAATGGAATAATTGATAGTTTATTAAACAACAAAAATATTTTACAGACTAAAGAAGGAAGATGTTAGCTGCAAAAGAAGGGTGAAAGAACTGTTAGGCTGATTTGGGGAGATAACAGATGGTAGTGGAACTCTGTAGTTTAAGCTAAAGTGATGTGAAATGAATTTTAACACTACTGTCAAAAGAGTCTGAAGTTTATGTGACAGGAAGGCAGGGTCTGAAGTCCTGAAAAATTCCACAAAAAGCTGATACTCGGGTAGAAAAGCCTGAGGTTAATCAGATAAGTGGAGCAAGCAGCTGTGAGGTGGGGAAACAGCTATGTGCCTGCTCAGGACAAAACTGACCACTAGGCCTTCTGCCAATGGCAATGAGTGATAATTAAACAGACTGTGAGAGGGAAAATCAAATTGTTATATATTTATTTAGATTTCTACAGTTTGTACCAAAAAGGCACCTAACCTTTGCTCTAGTCACCTTGTGACTCAAAAATTACAGTTAATCAATGTAAAATCATCATAAAACTTAGCCCCAGTGTAGACTAAGTAGTCTGTCATGCTTCTGAGGTGTGATTGGTAGCAATATGTTTATAACAATGACTTCTATAGAATTTGTCTTATTAGTTCAATAGCCATTTTCACCTGATTTAGACTACTGTTTTCTTCTTCTTTAACTGCTCACTACTGCTATATTTGAATTGTTCTTTAAATATTGCATGGTTACTAATTCTTCATGATGTATAAACATCAGGGTTAGAAATTATGCCACTATATAGTATACATTGACTAGAACCCCTTGAAAGGATGTGTTTAGCTTTTGGTAAGTGCTTGAAGAATCTTTTTTTTTAAGAAAAATCCAGATTTGCCTGTCTTACCTTCTGGTTCACTCCTACTAAAACTTAACCCAATTCACTTAACAACTTGTTTCACTGAACACACATTTTTTTACCTTAATATATATAGACGCTCCCTGGGTTATGCAAGACCTGATTTACGCAAATTCACACTTACGGAAAAAGTTCCATAAGCCAGAAACAGGATTTTTGAGTTGCAGAAATTTGTATAACATACAGGTATACATTTCTGACTTATGCAAAATTTGAGTTACACAAGGTTTTCTGGACCGGAACGATTGCATAAGTCAGGGGGCATCTGTAATAGGAAACACCAACATATGGACTCCTCTTCCTGATGGAAAGACCCCAGGCAGAATATGGGGTTAGTTCTCCTGTCTTTTGAATTAAAATACAAATGTTAACAGCATTATGTTGGGAACTGAATTGACTTAATTTAGATTATTCAGTGTGCTGCAGAATATTTCATGTGTGATATTAAAAAGAAATTTCTTTAAAGGCCCCCACTGATATATTGTGGCTCAGTATCCATGGGAATATTACTGTAATTTTCTTCACTCATTCCTGACTCAGACTTATTTGAGAGCATCAGTCAGGCTTGGAGTAGTCTGCCAGTTAATGTATGCCAAGTGGCCTCCCCTGCTGTGTAAAGCTCCATTTCAGCTGTAATGACAATTTGTCAGCTTGTTCTGTACTGCATTGTTTTGAATTGGCCCTGCCTGTGCCTTTCTAGACTTTAATCTCTTCCAGTCTGGGATTCCCTTATCTGACTGTGTCAATTTATCTCCTGTACAATGCCACATACACTTATATTGTACCATAACTAATAAATAGGAATCCTAATGACAAAGTAAGAAAGCATCTTGTCACCCTACAGGAGGTCCCAAAGCTCTGTGCTATCATTCCAGATTTACTAAGTCATTGGCTAGAGCAGAAGGGAGAGAGGGATTATGAGTTATAGTGGAAACTTCAAACTTTCTTTGAAGTAGTAAGTAAAAAGAAATACCATCTGTGAATGGATTGAGTTATTCTTTTTGGATATTAATTTATTTTTACAAAATCAAGAGTCATATCATGTCTCTTCTTATCACATAATAAAATCATAGACATGTAGCGCTAAACCACAGGAGGTCATTTAGTCCAGCTCCTTGTGCCAAGGCAGGACCAACTATACCTAGACCATCCCTGATAGGTGTTTGCCCAAACCTCCAGTGATGGGGATTCCACAGCCTGCCTTGGAAACATTTTCCAGTGCATAACTATCCTGGTTTTCCTAATATCTAACCTAAATCTCCCTTGCTGCAGATTAACCCTATTACTACCTGTCCTACTTTCAGTAGGCATGGAGCACAATTGATCGCTGTCTTCTTTTTGAGAGCCCTTAACATATTTGAAGACTTACCAGGTTCTCCCTTAGTCTTCTCAAAACTAAACATGCCCAGTCTTTTTTAACCTTTCCTCATAGGTGTGGTTTTCTAATTTTTTTTAATCATTTTTGTTGCTCTCGCCTGGGCTCTCTCCAATTTGTCCTAATTTTTCTTAAAGTGTGGGCCCGGAGTTGGACATAGTATTTTACCTAAGGCAGTGACTGCCAACCTATCAATCACGATCAACTGGTTGATTCCGGAGCCTCTGCCAGTCAAGCATGATTTCCGGGCTGCTAAAAGTCTGAGGGCGCAGCAGGGCTCAGGCAGGCTGCCAGCCTGCCATGGCCCCACACTGCGTCCAGAAGCAACTGGCTGCTGGCACATCTCTGCAGCCCCTGGGGTGGGGAGGGGTGAGGCAGCTCCATGCCTTGCCCCTACCACTGTGTGCAGGCAGTGCATGGAGACCTGTTGCTGTTTCCCGCCCAGGGGCCACAGAGACGTGCCAGCAGCCAGATGCTTCTGGGAGCAGCATGAGGCCAGGGCAGGCAGGCAGCCTGCCTGAGCCCTGCTGCGCCACTGGAAAGGAGCTGCGTGTGGTAAATACTTCCCACCTGGAACCTACACCTTGTACCCCTTCTCGTGCCCAGAGCCCCCTTCTGCACCCAAATTCCCTCCCAGACCTATCACTTCCTCCTGTATCCCAATTCCCTGCACCAGCCCAAACCCCCCTCCTGCACCAAACTCTCTGCCAGAGCCCACACCCATCACCCTTTCCTACACCCCAATCTGCACCAACCCTGAGCCCCCTCCTGCCCCAAACTCCCTCCCACACTCCTCACCCTCTCCTGCTCCTCAGCCAATGCACACCTCACAGTTGAGAATGTTACAGTGATTTGTGACCATCCCTGAAGGATTTTGGATCTATAAAAAAAAATGTAAAATTCATGAAAGAATCCACTGGACATATGAGATTAGGTGCAGTGTGACCATATGACCCAAAGTCCCTTTATCCCCTGCCCCAGGCTCAGCCTAGAGTCCCCTGCCACACTCCAAACCTTTCAGCCCCAGCCCAGAGCCCACACCCCCCACCCCTCCTGCACCCCTGCCCCAGCCTGGTGAAACTGAGGGGGGGGGGTAATGGAGTGAGTGGGGCAAGGCCTTGGAGAAGGGGCGGGGTAGATCCTGGGTTGATGTTAAATTCAAAGTGATCTTGTGCATGAAAAGGTTGGAGACCACTGATCTAAGGCCTCACTAATGCCAAGTAGAGTGGGACAGTTACCTCCTGTGTCTTACATATGACACTTAATACACCCCAGAATGATATTAATCTTTTTTACAACTGCATTACATTATTGACTCTCATTCAGTGGGATCTGCTGTAACCTTCACATCCTTTTCACAACATTAATGCCTTATTAGTTATTCCCCATTTTCCATTGTGAATTTGACTTTTTTCTTCCTCAGTGTAATACTTTGCATTTGTCTCCATTGACTTTAATCATAGGATCACATTGTTTTCAGACCAATTCTCCAATTTGTCATGGTTATTTTGGATTCTAGTCCTGCCTTCCAAAGTGCTTGCAACCCCTCCCAGCTTCTGGTGACTCACAGATTTTATAAGCATACTCTCCACCCCATTATCCAAGTCATTAATATTGACTAGTGCTGGATACAAGACTGACCTCTGTGGAACTCCCCCCACCACACACATCGTTTGATAGTGAACTATCAAGGATTACTATAAGGTGGGTGCAAAAGTGGTTAAAGGACTGTACTCAGAGTAATTTCATCTAGCCCACATTTCCCTAGTGTGCTTATGAAAGTGTCTAGTGATATTTCTTTTTTTAGAAAGGCTTTTGGCACAATTCCACATCTATGGCGGTCCTATCCAATGGGCCAGTAACCCTGCCAAAAAAGGAAATTAGGTTGGTTTGGTATGATTTGTTCTTAAATAATTGCCAATATGAATTTGTAATCACCCTTTTATCCTATAGGTGCTTTCAAATTGATTAATAATTTGTTCCAGTATCTTTCCAGGTATCAAAGTTAGGCTGACTGGTCTATATGTCTCTGGGTCCTCTTTGTTCCCCTTTTTAAAGGTAAGTATTGTTTGACTTTCTTGACTGCAGTATAAGCCACTCATCACAGGCAAGATTGGGTTTGGACCTGCTGCCTCTATCTGTAGCAGAGCTGCCCCTCTGCAGCCCTAGTACCCTCTAGTGGGCCCTTACTTCAGCCTGCAGCCTGGGGCTCTGCTAGGCTGGAGCTCCACAGCCCTTCCCCAGCACTGCTGCATCCTCAGTACCTTCCTCAGTTCCCCAGGCAGCCTGGTCCCTCCCTCTCCAAAGGCTAAAGCCAGAGTGTCTGTGTTTCTGGCCCATTGCCCTCTAATAAGGGCCAGCTGAGCCCTGACTGGGGTGTGGCCACAGCTGATGCTACTTCCCCACTCAGCCTGGGAACTGCTTACTTCAGCAACAGCCCTCTCCTGGGTTGTTTTAAGCCCTTCCAGGCAGGAAGGGGTGACTACTCCTCTATAGCTTGCATGTGTATTCTGTTCTTTTGTACTTAACCATAGCAATTTGTTTGTGTTTCCACTTTTTGTAGGATTCCTTGATTCCCCCCCCCCCTCCCCCCGGTCATTAAAGAGCTCCTGAAGGAGCTATATTGGCCTCTTATTATTCTTCCTTTATTTCCTTTGCATTGGGATAGTTTGCTGTTGCTCCTTTAATATTGTCTCTTGGAGAAACTGCCAACTCTCCTGAACTCCCTTTTCCCTTAGATTTTCTTCCCATAGGACCACATCTGCCAGTTCTCCGAGTTTTTTAAAGTCTACTTTTTTGAAGGCCATTGCTGCTCTCTTTCCATTCTTTAGAATCATGGAATCTGTCCTTTCATGGTCACTTTAGTGCAAATTGCCTTCCCCCTGTAGATTCACTACCAATTTTCCTGCAAAGCAGAATCAAAATTATAGTGGCTGTGCCTCTAGTTACTTCCTCCACCTTCTGAAACAAAAAGTTGTCACCAGTACATTTCAAGCACTTATTGGACATGTTGTGTTTTGCCTTATTACTTTACCAAGTACTAATTAAAGACAGTAAAAGTCCCCAATTACTACCAGGTCTTGTGTTTTGGATTTTTCTGTTTTAGAAATGCCTCCTCCATCTGATTTGGTGGTCCGCAGCAGAGCCTTAACATGACATTGCCATAATTTCTCCCCCCCCTCCCTTTTTTTTTTTTTTTTTAATCTTCGCCCAGAGACTTTATTCTGATCTGCCTCTCACCTTCTCCTGGACCTCAGAACAAGTGTGTATATGTATGTAAAACTTCCCCCCTTTTGTCTCTGCCTGTCCTTCCTGAACAAGCTGTATCCTCATACCATTGTTCCAGTCATCAGATTTATCCCACCAATCTCTGATGCCAATTAAGTCATAATTTAGCTTATGTACTAATACTTCCAGTTCTTCTTGTTTATTTCCTATACTCCTTGCATTTGTGTAAAGACATCTAACATGCTGAGCAGATTCCCCCAGTCTTGTTCCTCTTGTTGTTCCTATGGCCCTCTTGTAATTTTCCAACTCCCCCTTTCCCCTAGACACACGTAGCCCTCAGTTAAGGTCACCTTTTTTTATACCTACTAGTGGGCTTTTGTCATCTGCCACCTTTGAACCTAATCTCAATTGCCAGGTCTGTGTGCAAAGATGTTCTTGGTCAGATTGACCCCATCTCTTCCCAATAGTCCTTCCCAGAAAAGCATCCAATGATCAAGGAAGTCAACACCCTCCTATTAACATCATCTGTGTAGCCATGCATTCATCTCCAGGATGTGTGTATCCCTCCTGGACCCTTATCTTCAACTAGGAGGATGGGTGAGAACACCTGCATCCCTGACCCCTTCATCTTTGCTCCCGGAGCCCTGTAACCTCAGGTGATCTGCTTAGGGTCAGACCTGGCAGTATCATTAGTGTCTACATGGATGAGCAGCATGGGACAGTAGTCAAAAGGACCCATGAATCTCAGCAACCTTTCCATAATGTCTCGGGGCTGGCTCCAGGCAGGCAACATGCTTCCAAAAAATCTCTGGAGATTAATATCTCAGTTGATCTCCTTGACTGGTGTGTATCTAGTAACCAAAACTAATCCTCAGTTGTTATGCTATAATAGGTAAGCTATATTACACACACAAAGCTATCTTAAAAGATTATTAAGGATGCAAAGTCAAATACTCAAAAGTTAGGAAATGCTATAATTCAGATTGTCTGCGACCTTTATAATAGGCATCCCTATAATATGACTCTGGATTTGATTAAAAGAATTCTAGGACAAAGAGCTTTGAATTGTGGAAAGAAGTGACATCTCTAGGAGACAAATGGCAGTAAAAAAAGTAACGTCCAGAGACTTAGTCACATGGAGTATGTAAATGTTATTTCAGATAAAAGTCCTGATTTTTAGTTTAGAGTAGAATTGCACATATTTTAGTATTGCAGCCAGGAGGTAGTGTGCACTAAATATCTTTGTAATCCTCCAATGTGGAGCACAGTCCTAAAAAGCGTAATTGAATTCTGCATATTGTCAGACTTTATAGAGGTCCACCCACATGTATCAGTTTTCAGGATGAGGGTATATTTGCCAAATTTCATCTTAGTTAATTATTCAGCAAACTTTAAAACCTTGAAAACCAGGAGCAGCAAGTATTTAACAAGAAAGCAGACCCTTTAGCCACAGTTGTTGGGGAAGTTTTCCTGGATGTATGAAAGTGCATTTAGCAATAAATACTAAGTTCCTCAATTATACTTGAGCTTTTGTGGGTGAATACCCACTTTGTCGGATGCATGCATCCTGTGAAATGGGTATTCACTCACAAAAGCTCATGCTCCAATACATCTGTTAGTCTGTAAGGTGCCACAGGACTCCTTGCTGCTTTTACAGATCCAGACTAACACGGCTACCTCTCTGATACTCATTTAGTTTAGGGCAACACGTTTTTTGTTTACAAGTATGTTGCTTAACTAAGTATGGAAATAGCTGATAAACTTGCTGTTCTTAACTGAAAGAAGATCTAACAGCTCTGTGGAACATTTGTGGTAATGAACTCTATCCCTTCAGAGCATTTCATTAATGTATATACCAGCATATGAGAGCATCTAGGAAAAGTGGCAGCTTATCTTGTTTTACTATTGTATGGGGGCAATCTATGCTTTGTTCTTGTAGTTATCTTAAAGCTAAGAGTTTTATTTGCAGCTGTTAAGATGCTATTAGAGTAATTACAGTCCTATTTTCACACCACGTAACTATATTGGTGTATCAGTAGTTTTATTTCAGCTTTTATAGTGTATCAGGAGACATATCATCCCTTTTAGTGTCTGTTAGCCCTCATTTAACTCAGTTTTGAAACTACTTCACTGATGTCAGCTTGAATACTAAATTATGATTGTTTAGATTACTAAAAAAAACCATAATCAGTAGGAACTCTAAGTAGCATTAGCTGCTTTTGTCTATCCAGTGGAGACATTTTAATGCTATATGATTGATCTTTATATAATGCAGTTAAATTTCCCATGATTTCTTTAGAAGTCGGTTTAGATTAATTTATGTGATACACTGAGTACATTGTCTATTGTAAGTTGTACAGTAGAGTTGTCAGTCTGGAAATAAACTATTTTCATCTTACCCTCAATATTTCAGAAGGGTTTAGCCTTAAAAAGAATTGATAGCTTTGCCATAGAGCTTTTATCTATCTGATCACTGCATGGATTTATATATATACAATGTATTTATTTAATCTGTGAAATGCACTAATAGTTTAGCAAGCTTAAACGGGGTTAGGCGTTTGTATGAAGAGAAATAATATTTGCAGTCACACTAGCAAGATTAAAAATCCTTGTACTTGAGGGCATAAACTGAGTACTATCTGGAGTCAAAAAGGAGTACCTTCACCTTTTGTGGCACAGTATTAAACAGTGGAGAAGAGTGCAGTATCAAGTATATCAGCGTAAGGATACTGAATTTGACAGCCCAAAATGGTCTGTTCTTACGTGGCATTTCCTATGTTCTTTTGTGCTAAGACAGGATAAATTTTTGATTTTTGTCTTCTTTCCATCATACCATTTTTTTCACTGAAAAGATTTTTAAAAATGGCTAACATATAGTCTGGTTTAGTTCATCCATCTAACTTACACAATTCTAAAAACTAAGGCTATTTTACTTATTTCTTTTTCACATTGTTATGGTTTAAAGTTTCTCATGTTATGCACTACATATGGATGACTATTGTGATATCTTTATCTTTTGAATAAATTTTTGGTGAAAATATACATGCAGCATACAAGTGCAGTCAAATAACACACACACAGAAATGCAGATAAATATACAAACTCAAAGACAAATTTTGAGAAATGGTGAGCATCTGCACTCATTGGCTTCCTTGGAGTTAAGTGTGGTCAGGACCTTATAGAATCAAGCCCAGGAAGAGGTAGCATGGAATTGATATATAATAAAATACAGTATGAAAATAAATTAAGAGTTTAAACCCAGTGTAACTTTTCATGAAATCATGTAGTGCATGTGACACTGATACTCTTTTTGATATAAATAGTTATATACAAGCAATATCAGTATTCAAGTCACTTTTAATATGGTTCAATAAGTTTCCCTAAACTGCTTTGTGCTTTGGTAATTCACTTCGTATTTATAGATTACTCTTTCAGAAGATGATGGATGCAGTGGATTTTGAACATTCATGTACCTGTCTTCTCTCTGATAGATTTCCTCTGTCCCTCAGTCTTTACTAACTGTATATTATTGATAACAGAAATGTGTGGATTTATAAGGGAAAGATTTTGTGTAGCTGCAGGGGAGACTTGTGTTATTAAGTACCTATATGGTTACAGGGATTATCTTTTCCTGATAATGTAGGGTTTGAATTAAAGTCCTACATTGATATGCAATACATCGTTATGCAACATTTGTGTAAACATGTCCTTTTGCTTGTTTCTGTGGTATGGAATAAAAATTCAGGTTTACAGTGTTACAACTGAGTAGTCAGTCATCCAGGTCCTCTGAGGTGCTCATGGGTTGGATCTCTGTGCAAAACCGGTGTGGACTTCCTCTTCCAGTCAGTCAGTTCTGTACTAAAAAGCAGTTATTGGTAAAAATAGGCCAAGGCACATGTATTATGCTTTTTTTTTTTTTGTTTTTTAAAGTGTGGTGGGGCCTACAGGCATTGGCTGTCCCCTGCTGCCAGCCCCACTGCCTTGACACACCCTGCCCTAAGAAGGAACCCTGCTGGAAAGGAGGCACAATGAGTTCAGACCTCCGGGATTGCTCAGAGAGGCCTCCCATGATCAGCTGCAGGCAGAACCAATGAGAGTTGGTCCTCTGGCACCTAGAAGGGCCAGAAACAGGTGGAGGCCAATCAGAGCTCAGCAGGCCAGATAAAAAGGGTGGATTGCTTTTATTAGGTGGCAGTTAGGAAGCCATTAGAGGCAAGGGTGTTCCTGTCCTTACCTAAGTAAGCTGGCCCAGTGAGGGACCTAACCTTGACAACACAGCCATGGATCTCTAGGAAGGGCTAGTGTTTAAATACTATAGAGTTTGATGCCCAGCTGGCTATTTTGAGTTGAGATCTAATTTGTTTTTTGTTAGCTGCAGAAGAGGTCTGGACTGAGAGGTGACTTGGGGGGAGGGCTTGGCCACAGTAACAGCAAACCATTGAAGAACCAGGAACAATAAGGAGGACTGGAGTGGAAGAGTCTCTGCAACCTGACATAAGGTGTACCCTGGGGAGTGACTGCATGTGTTTTAAGCCAGAATGTACATGCCATAAAAATGTTTCTAACAGGAAGTTGGCAATTTTTCTATAAATGTACATGTCGTAGAGCATGAACAAAGGCCATACTCACTGAAACAATTTTTTCACTGCATACCCTTGATAAAGCCACACATGCATGCACAGGCTGCTTAACAGCAGGCAAAATGACATGAATACACTGTTCACTTAGAAAACATGAATCAAGTGTGGCTTTAGATGAATTGCTTATGCTGTACAAAAAACAGTGTGAATAACATAGATTACTATAAGGTCCACTTTAAATTAATGAGTTCAGTGTTCTAGGTACTCTGCTGTTGCTATGCGTGAGTAGTTACCCTCTAAGAGATAATGCAGGTGAAGAAATACAGTGCTTGCTTACCAGTTTACATCATTAGAGATAACAGCAACAACCCTTGTTCATGTGGACTGATTATTTGACTTTTCACAAGGATTTCACAGATCTAGAACAACAAAGGCTATATTCTCCTCTCCACTAGGTAGCTTGAATGAGTGCAAAGATTTAGGATTTGAGGGCCAGTTAAAAGAGGGATGGCAGTTTCTTCCACCCTGTAGTGATTTGTCACCAGCTCTGTTGCATTAATTCCCTACCTGCAGAAACTTGCAGCGAGGATGGGAATGGTTTGGGGGAGGGAGCATCTGTTCTGCACAGCATGCTTTCCTTGCAAGGCAGAAAACATCAAGCTGCAAATTAGTGTGTACATTAATGCTGATATTTTCAGCATTAACTCCCCTGCCAGGAGATCCAGATATCTACTGGCAGGGGAGAATCATACAGGACAGGATGCTAGGGGATCTAATGGCAGCATAGTACAAGAGAGAAACATGCTCAAGGCTTGTATGTGGGTGAGGGGTGATTTGTGCAGAGGCATCGTGATTATACCAAATGATCCAAGCTCTTAAAATCAAGATTGGATGTTTTTCTAAAAGATGTGTTCTAGGAATTATGTTACATGGCCCGTGTTGTACAGGAGGTCATACTAGATGTCACAGTGGTCCCTTCTGGCTTTGGAATCTATGAACTGACAATAGAATTTGGGCTAAATTCTGTTAAAAACCTGTGATATTCCAATGCCTGGAAAAAGGTTAATCTGAAATAGTCCATCCTGAAGAGAGTGTTGCTTGGGTCTAGTTAACTCACAAGGAGTGAAGGAAATGCAGAAAACTTCGAAGTGGTCAAAAGAAGATTTTGCTGTGTTTATTTTTTCATAATTTATCAGTCATTTTTTGGCCTGTAAAATCTAGTGTATAATGTTAATGCCACGGCCTGATTCTGCTATCTCTACTCCTGGAGTAAATCAGGAGCAGATCCACTGAAGTCAGTGGGAATTACATTTGTGTAAAACCTGTGGTGGTGAGAAAAGAATCAGGCCCATTGAATTCCCAGACTTTCCTTTCATTTTTACATTTCATAATCTTTAACTTAGGGTTTAGGAAAGAGAGAAGACAGAGCAATGGAGTAAACTACTTAAAAGGAGCAGATCTCACTGTGGAAATGGCATGGTGGCTTGGGATGCTTCGGGGAGCCTAATAAAATAAACATTGCTGCTGGCTGTGATGGTACCTTGAGAACAGCTCCATATGTTTCAGGCCCACTAGATAACAAATGGCAATATGACAAAAGGAAGCGAGCGAAAGCAGCATTAAATAAATATATTTTTAATTGGCTTGTACTCACCTCCCAGTGAGGCAGAAATTTGATTTGGCAGAAAAAGCAATGTTTTTAATTGCCTTGTCCTGATCTCCTTGTTGTGATGCTTTATCCAAACTGGCAACTTGACATCATCATGCATATGTTTTATATGGTCCTTGTATGTTGTAGGCCAAGTTAACAGATCTAGGTAACAGCACACATCTTTCATAGCAATCCCCAAACCATCTTGCTGTTGTCTTGTAGGTTTACACAATCCATCATATTACAAACTAGCAGGTCAAATTCTGCTGTCAGGCGTATTGTTTTAAACCTGGAGTAAATCCATGGGGATAGAATCCTGTATACATTGACAATGTTGAATATGTGACTCTCCCTTTGTTGGCCTTAAAAAAGGCTAATCTTACCTGCCAAATCGACTTTACCTAACAAGCATTTTTTTCACGATTTTGGTAATAAATATTGCTACCTGAAGGCACTAATCTCTGCTTCCCTGCTCCCAAATCTTACATGTAGCCTGTATTAATTCTTGCAAAATTTCAAGGCAGGGTACCTAAACTGAATTTTCTCTAAAAACAAATCCCCCAATAGCAGTGCCGTTTGCAAGTAATATGTTTGCTCTGAAATGGAATTTGAGGATTATTGATTGTTACATTTATAAGTTTGTGTAAGGTGTACCCCTGCCAGAGACCAAGAACGAAGCAATGAAACGTGTTTTGCATATGTCAGGGCCAGGATGCCAGTGTGCAGAGATCACAGCAAAAGGAGCAGGACAAGCCAATACAAAATGCTGCTTGCATTCTTTTCATGCTTCAGTCCCCTGTAGAGGGTCAGCTCCTCAGCTGTATTTGCAGCTGAAGGTGGGCACTGTAGAATACTTTATACCACCACCAACTTGAGGACATGTGACTGCTGTTCCAACGCCCACTGTAAATTAGAGCAGCCTGAAAGCTGATCTAACGTGTTGCCCCCCAGAGACTGTTCTGACAGCCAGGAATCTCAGTGACTTCAGGATGCACTGGAAATGCCCCCATTACTGAGGTGGTGTGAGATCTGCTGTAGAGCCCATATGGCAAGAATGACCACACTGACTTTAAGGCTGCTTTGAGCCACTAGAACAGTGCAAAGAAGCTGGCATGCGGAACACTTCAGATGGAGTCAGAAGAATTATCCTGAACTTACACCAGGGTGACTGACTGAAAGCAGAACTAGTCTACCACCTCTCCTGTGCTGGATTCTGCTCATTTATGGTGCTCAGAGCAGCAGCTGCATCAAAGGATGAGTAGGAATGTTAGAGGAGGATACCTCAGGGGCGCTCAGCAAAATCAAATGCCTTTCAAACCATATTCTGAATATATATTTAAGGCCACTCATGCTGAGCTGAAATCGGAAAGGGATCTGTGTAAAGAGCTACAAAAGCAAACCACATTTGTATTAGCTTGTCCTGTTCCTCTCACTATGATCTCTTCACATTGGCACTCTGGCACTGAAAATGCAAAACATTTTTGATTCCTTCATTCTCATTCTGTCGCAGCAGTGCACATAGCAGACTCTGTACATCTATTATACAATTACAGTCAACTCTCTTCACTCCCCCAGTTCCTTTTCAAAGCAAGTACATTACTCACACTTGTGGTATTGCTAATGTTGGTTGTTTTTGGAGACAATTAGATTTTGGTACCTAGCCTGACATTTTAAAATAAATCAGCAATAAAGATACCTGACAGCATGGTTGGTTGGTTGGTTCGTTGCTTGGGTACACTCAGAAAGAAATATATTACTATGAGTACATCTGTAGAAAACCTTTGGTGAGTAAATAGATTAAGGTTGATGAGGCTGAATATTTGACCAGAATTATTTGTATGGATATCAGGGACCAAGTTTTTTAAGACCAAGGAATGAAAAGTTACACTGGGCTAGATTCCATCACCTGCATTGATTGAATAGCACCTTAGTGCTGTGTAATCCCATTGATTTCCAGGGGACAACTCCTAAAGGAAGGCACTACTCA
Organism: Chelonoidis abingdonii; assembly: GCF_003597395.2. Lineage (NCBI taxonomy): Eukaryota > Metazoa > Chordata > Testudines > Testudinidae > Chelonoidis > Chelonoidis abingdonii. Next base: position 39,520,706 of record NC_133785.1, on the reverse strand, counting down.
TTATGAGTAAGGAGTGGAAGAGTCTAGTCCTTAACCAATAGCTGGAATTTATGAAAGATCTTATTTTAATGTGGGATAATAGCAAGAATTCTGAAGACACAGCAGCAACATAAAGGTGGCAACACAATATAACAGCAGCATCCCTTACAAACACACCAGCTGTCACGAGAATATTGTTGGGGTTCCCTCCAAGACCTTTTCCACTAGGCTTATCCAGATACCTTTTCCAGTTCTGGGAGAACACTTCATCCAATGCTCTGGGATCCAAAACACACAGTTTGACTACAGATTTCACCACTTAGGTATTTTTTATTTAGCATGCAGCAAAGCTATGCTGAGCTGATTAGACTCAAGCGTAGAGGATGGATTCAAGACATTTCACACATGACTTTCCTTACTGCCAGGCCCATCAACTGTCCCTGGCTCTGATAGTCAAGCTGGGTGCTTTCCGTCTCATAGATCATCTCCAGTAGTAAAGGTTTTGCAAGACAAATAATGCCCTCATTGACACCTGTGCAAACCCATTGGTTTCAGTTACACCTTAAGTGACAGTCATTTTTACCCTATTTGTGAATAAGTGGTATATGTTCTCAGCCTATACAGTTTAAACTTTTTTTTTTTTAATTTCAGCCAAAACAGTTCACCCATTTCCAAGAAAGAGGTTAGTGAAAAATTGTTTTGCCCACGATAGAAAATTCTGGTGGCCATTTTAAAAGAAATTTCAGCAACTCTATGCTTTGGAGCAGACACTTGAAATTTGGCACAGAGTGGCATTTGTGTCAGGGATGTGCCTATTGCTGTCCCTATGAAAATCTGCCCAGATCTAACTAACTTTGCAGCTAGAAACGCCAGTGTTTCTATCTGTACTGAGCATACTGCAGCCTGGGGCTGAGTAGGACTTTCCCAGCAGTTACAGCTCTGGGTGGCTGTGAGCCATGCCAGATCCAGAAACCAGAAATGAGAACATGGAGACTCTCTGCTGTCTTCTGAATGAACCCTGTGCAGAACCCAGGCAGCCTGAAGGAGGAAGTTATCTGATTCAATGCAGAGGGGACAAGTGCCAGGCCTATGTGTGGGGAATAGATTGGTATGAGGAGTAGGGTAGGGGGAATCTGTGACAGGGAGCTGAGCAATAGGCTGGAACTTGCTGGGCAAGGAGACTGGGAGGAGAAGCCTGAGGAATGGAGACTGGGACTGGCTAGATAAAAACAGGACTAAGACAAAGAGCCAGGATGGGAAAGAAGTGGACCTGGGATAGAAAGAGGTTGGAGGAGAGAGATCAGATGGGTCACATTTAGGGGATAATGGCAGAAGAGTGTGTGCCCACTAAAGCATGCTCCCTTCCAGAGTCTGGAATCGAGCCCAACATTTCTGAGTTTCACCATTCCTCTGCTGTCAGAAAATATATGAGAAAACCACTGGCAAAGTATATCATCTGCCTTTAGTGCTGGTCCATATAGAGGATGACAACCTACTACTGCCACCAGTTACTGCATTAGCTCAAGTAGCAGTAGTCTGTGTGGTGAATTCCAACTCTGCTGATGAACCACATGGGTATCAGTATAATGTAATGCCTCATGACATACTTTCTGGGTTTGTCAGTTGTTGTTTTTTAAGCCTCAGAAATGACACAAAAATATTACATTAAAATAACAAAGTTGCAAAGTCAAGCACTCAGGTGTAAGGAAATTCCACAACTTTGCAATAGCATCTTTAAATATGTGATCACATGCTATTTTTTGCACAGGATCCTTTGCCTTATCAAGTGGACAGAATTGACCTGTTCTGGAGATGAACTGAGCATAGGGTGACCAGATGTCCCAATTTTATAGGGACAGTCCTGATTTTTGGGTCTTTTTCTTATATAGGCTCCTATTACCCCCCACCTCCTGTCCCGATTTTTCAGATTTGCTGTCTGGTCACCCTAACTGAGCTTAGTGAAGGACACTGTTTGTAGGATCCCTGCATCAATTACTACAGCTGTCAGAAGGTGTGTAGAGAATGAGGCAGAAGTTTACAGAAAGAGAAGGGACAGTCTCATGGTTAAGGGAGTTGAAAGCTGCCCTGGAGAATTGGATTCTATCCTTGCCTCTGTCGCTGTGTGTTAGTGGGTATGTATGTTTAAACCACTTTCCACAGATGAACACGAACTTTGTGTGCCACATTTTCTGGGTGCCCAATTTTATACCCTGGGGTCTGATTTGCAGAAGTGCTGAACATTTACAACCGCAAATGAAGTCAGTGGGGGCTGTGCTTTGAACACATAAAGTGCTGTATAATACGAAGTACTCTGAGGATAATTAATCATTGGAACAATTTACCAAAACTTGCAGATTCTCCATCACTGAAAATTTTTAAATCGAGAGTGGATTATTTTCTAAAACGTGATTTAGTTAAAACGGGTATAATTTTGGGGCAGTTCTCTGGCTTTTGTTACACAGATCAGACTAGGTGATCACAGTGGTCCCTTCTTGCCTTGGAATCTATGAAAGAAATCAGATCCTACATGTTTCAGATTGGGCACACAGGTACAGGATATTTTTTACTTTAATCTGTCTGTGCCTCAATTCCCCATCTGTACAATGGAGGTAACTCCACCTCCTCACCTCACCAGGGTGACCAGACAGCAAATGTGAAAAATCAGGACCGGGTGGGGGCCTATAGGTGCCTATATAAGAAAAAGACCCCAAAATTGGGACTGTCCCTATAAAATCGGGACATCTGGTCACCCTACACCTCAGAGGTATAGTGAAGATAGATTAATGTTTGGGAAGCACTCAGATACAATAACAATGAGCACCATAGAAAAGTCCATGAGGAAATTAATAATTCTGCCTTCAGAGCGGGGTTTGAAGTATGTAGTAAATAAGGCAGCATCCACATATTGAGCAATGAGGAGAAAACAAAATATTGAATAGTGGCTCATTAAGTGAGCATTGTCCCTCCTGTACATGGAAAGAGGTCCAATGGAAAAAATAGCATGTGATCATGTAATTAAAGACTATATCATAATGCATATGCACAAGACAGCTGAATTAAGGTTGCACAAGCAAGTTTAGTTCTTTATTTTCTATTTTTAGAGTGCTTTACTCTGCAACCCTAATGTTCTTTTTACATGGGGGAGAAGTGGATTTTTGTGTGATATATATGAATGATATAGACATTTTTACTCAGAGGAAATGTATTTTGATGGTTCTGAATGTATCAGGACTTTTATAACTCATTCAATAAAAATTAAAACATCTTAATTTTGGCAGGACTGCTATGGTTGGAATGAAGAGTTCTCTACTCATCAGTATGACTGTGACTCCCACTATATTAGGGGAGGGATGCAAGGTTCAAAATTCAGACCCAGAATCATCTCTTCTGCAGACTATACTTTATCTCTTGTGATGTTTTCCCTTAGGCTAAAGTAAGTAATTTGAGTCTGAAAGTAAACAATTGCTCTTCATTTATGGCAAAACATAACTTGTATATAATGGTTTTGCTTTGATACATGTAATGTTCCACCCTGATCTCCAGTATTTAGTAAACTAGCTGCTCCAGGTTTCCTAGAATTAGCACCATAAGGAGCTCATGCAGTGTCTGCCAGCATGGTTCATTGCTTTGGTATTCTCAAACCTTTTTTGCTTCATCTATCAGTTCCCTGTCTCTTGTGTTAGCACAAGCTTTGCTTTCCTGTCCTTTTCCTCGTTTCTTAGTTCTTACATTCTTAGCACTTTATCTTTTATTTCTGGTTTCTCTATCTGCTCCTCCAGTATTTTAGCTGCAGTGTTGCCATTGGTAGGGTGCATCATATCTGTGATATAAGTAAGTAGTCTGCTTTGTAGTCTGTACTGACGATCTACTCCCTCTTTCGACATTATAATTCTTCTCTATGGCTGTTCTCAGCATACTTTAGTGGTTTATTTTCTTCTGAATTTTCAGTTTTAAGATCCTCCATTACAGAGGTAATTGGAAGATGCAGTTATTAGGTTTTATGTCTTTTTAATCAAAGTTCCACTTTTATTAGATTGTTGGTGACATTTCTTTTGCAGATATGTGCTGTTGCTTTGCAGATGCCTTCCTTTTCATGGCTGCTACATATGACAGTGGTTAACAATTAATGAATTATATACTGTGTAGTGATGATAGATTAATTACATACCAGAGGCACTGATGGTATTATATTTACTGGTGAACTGTAATTTTGCACAGTCACAGTAGTGAACTGTCATCTTTCTCATTTCAGGAGGAGTCAGGAAGTCCTTGTGTTTCTTGAGGAGCAATCAGAATCTGACAGGTATTTGGAAGGAGGTGACTTCTGACTTTCTAGTTATGTTCTACAATCCTTTTTTGTTTTAAATGAGAATAAGACCTCAAACTTTGTGGGATAGTTCCCCACCTTCAGTATATGTGGTATATATTTCAAAAACTACTGTCAGAGTGCTTCTTGAGCCTTCCATTGTAATGTCCCATCGCCCAGGAATCAGCTTTGAGTATAGTGCTGTGGAGTTCGAACAGATGAAAATCATTGTATAAATATAAAATACTGAAGTGTTTTTTTCCACTGCTTCTCAAATAAATGACAATTAGGAATCTTGGAGTTTGATTAAAGGATAAATTAACACAAACATTTTACCAGTATCAAACGATGAGATTTCCTATCCTTAAATAAAGTCTAGCAATGCAACACATCTTATGTATATGTTACTTAGAAATAGTAATTTGCAACACTTTGCTGTAATTAACATTTTTTCTGATGGAGTTACTAGGCCAAATTTTCTGCAGGTGTAAATCCCTCCAGTTACTTCATTTGTATTCTACTTATGTATGTCACCAGAGCATTTGCCCCATGATGCATAGGCTGATTAGTTCCCCCACATAATATATAGTATTTAGCTGAAACTGTGTAGTTAGTAGGGCTAGTCAAATTTTAAGAAATTAGTTTGCAAATATTTTCACAAATAAAAGCTTTGAGTTTGGTTTGTATTATTTTTGGTGACACAGAATTGTGTGAATATATGAAATATAAGGTGCGTATGAATCTTAAAAGGTTCATTATGTGTAACTATGTGGACAACAAGTTGCAAGGGGGGAGGGATAGCTCAATGGTTTGAGCATTGGCCTGCTAAACCCAGGGTTGTGAGCTCAATCCTTGAGGGGGGCATTTAGGGATCTGGGGCAAAAAATATCTGTCAGGGATAATACTTGGTCCTGCTAGTGAAGGCAGGGGACTGGATTTAATGACCCTTCAAGGTCCCTTCCAGTTCTATGAGATAGGTATATCTCCATACAAGGTGTTAGTGAATCCCAAAATTGTTTGTGAATCTTAAAACTATTTTTAGCACAAACTGATATGCACCCAAAAATTCATGCAACAAGTCCATTATTTGGTATTCCTCATTCTCTACATTAAAAAGTTTCAGTAGTCCAATCAGTAAGTAGTTACAATACCATATGACTTAAGTGACCAGTCACATACTATGAATAATAAATAGCAAATCCTCGAAGTGAACAGGGTGCAATAAGCTAGGCTGAAAATTTTTTGTCCAAATGATGAATGTCTTTGCAGAAATCAGGCTTGGTTTGCCAAGAAGAAAGGATTAAATTCACAACAAAGATTACAACAAATAATTTGACTAGCTATGCAAAATCATGTGCCATCTCTGTTCATTCTAGCACTTCACTTCCGCCATTGTGGAAAGTAACCATTAGATCAGGGATTTTCAACCTTTTTCTTTCTGAGGCCCACACGACATGCTATAAAATCTCCACGGCCCACCTATGCCATAGTAACTGGTTTTCTGCTGGCATTGGGGAATAGCTAGCAGGGCAGTTGCTTGGGGCCCCACACCACAGGGGGTCCTGCAAAGGTACATTGTTCACGCTTTGGCTTCAGGGTGGGGCTTCGGCTTTCTGCCTTGGGCCCAAATGAGTCTAATGCTGGCCTTGCTTGGTGGACCCCCTGAAACCTGCTCGCAGCCCCCTAGGGGGCCCCAGACTCCTGTTTGAGAACCACTGCATTAGATCTCTGCTCTTGATGTTAATGTTAAATGATTACCGCATGCTCTGCTGAATGGTTCTTTGAGTATATTAGACCTTTACACTCCTTTCTGGCTAATTTAACCAGCAAATTCATTGAAAAGTAAACAGTGTTGCCAAATGTACACTCTTGTAATACATTTCTCAAGTCTTTACCACCATGTCTCTTCTCCACATTTATATACACGTAAGGAGCTTTCAGTAAGAGACAATCTTGACTAGAACATGCAGCTTAATATGACCTTTATAAAAGCATAAGAGAGTTTTATACATTAATCAGTGCTTTGCTGTTATTGCTTGAAAAATTAATCTGTCAGATGAATGCATTCTAATCAGCCAGAGATATCAAGTGGTCGTTTTTGCCTAGATGTATTTGTCCCTAACGTAAGCACAGATAATATTTTGGACAGTGCTCAAAAAAGAAATCCCCACTTATCACATAATTGCTCTAAAACAATTATAAATCTGCACTTTTTCTTTTGATTTAAAGAGACTTTGCACTCTTGCCTGCTTACTTTCCACAGCAACTTTAATGTCCTCCATAGATGGCCTGTTCCTGGTCCCATTTGTTAAGACCTGCTTAATTAGAAAGCCATATGGAGTAGAGCAGTGCAAATCACTGATTTTTGATTTTTGTTGGTTTGATAGCCAACCCAGGGGGAAAATTTTGTTATGAGTCAACCTGAAAGTACTTTTTTCAAAATTTTCAGTGAAGCAAAAAAAAAATTCAGTTAATTTTCAGGTTAAATGAAATGTTTTGTGTGACCTGAAGCAAAATGTTTTGCTTTGAGGTTTATCAGTTTAAAAACTACCATTTATAATGAAAATACATTTCTAGTTCAAAATGAAATGTTTTGATTTTTAAAGTGTCAAAATGGAACAATTTTTTTTCTAAATTTTTTGATCTAAATTTGGCAAATTTCTCACGAGTTTATTAAATGTTTTTGGTCAACCCAAATCTGTAGTTTTGGCAAAAAAAATCTGAAAAATTTTACCCCATACTAATTTTGAGTATATAACCACTTTATTAAACCTAGTAGTTTATGAACTATGCTACATATTATATGCCAATTGATGGGGCACTATTTATCTGCTCATATACATACTATGGAGGCACTAGTTGCAGTTCAATAGTTAAGGTGGAGTTTTGTATTTAAACTAGGGATTCAACCTCTTTCAGATAAGAAAATTATAACATATTCTTCCCAGAATTACAAGACTTAATCTGAGCATAAACACATTTTCAGAGAATTTACAATTAAATCTGTAAAGTATTTTAGGAGTTTAAATTAATTTTAAAACGGGTCTTTTAGGAAATTCCACACCCTGTGTCAAACTTTTTTTCTTTTGGTTCCAAATAGCATAAAATACAGGTGCTTCACACTTCCTAAACAATGTAAACTCATTAAAATTGCATCGGAAGACTACATTTGAAGAGTGTGTTTTAAGATTAATTGTGATGTTTCCATGTTATTCTTCATAACTGAGTGTTTCACCTTCAGCACAGGCTGACAAAGAATGTGATGCTCCAGAGACTTCCATGAAGAGCTGTTGTCTCCCACTGTTCTTGTTGGGGCTGAAGGAACAGGTTGCTTTCAGATGGCCCTTTTGAGAAGAACATTTCTTGTGATAAATCAGCTGAGCAAGTGATTGGTTAGCAGAAGTCAGATTCTGTTCTTTTTCTTCTGCTGTGGAGGGTGATAATTGGCCAGCAGGGGAAGATTTAATGGCCGTTAGCAGGAGTGGGTCTCAGAGACAGAGTGTTTGAGGCCCTGAGAAGAGCATCATACTTGAAGGCAGTTAGAGAGTTGTACTGAGACCCTTAGTGGCTGAAGTGTCTGGAAGCTTCCAGCATGACTTTGTTCACCCTTTAATTAAGTTTGTCTACCAGGTGACTGTTTTGTCTGGTTACTTTTGTTGTCACTACAGACACCTTTACAAATCAGAACACAGAGATTATGCTGGAGATTGTAAAGACAAGGGTAGGAGGATACTATGCCCTTTTGTGATTGGGAAACAGTTCACCAACTTGGGACTAAATCATGACACAAATTGGAATATATTTGAGGCATTAAGTTATAGCTCTCTCTGGACTCAAGCCCAGTGCATCGCACCTTAGGGTTAGAATTTTTATAAAATCTAGTTTAAAAATAGCTCATGTCTGCTAAATGTGATTTGGAGGCATTGGAAAAGTGACACACAACCTTCTGTGGCAGAATGGATAATTCTGATGTTCACCTCAGTGTGTGAAGGAGCAATGTGTTGAACACAAAAGTAGCCATATAGAGTGAATTTAGTCAATTTACTATTTTCAGTAATTTTGTATTATACCACCATGGATTCGACTCTAGTGGGTAGAGTTTTAAACTCAGAGTGAAAGTTACTTCTGTCATTTGTCTCAGATCTAGAGTCTCTAGGAACACATGAAGATCAAGGAAAGTAACAGACATTCACAACGTCTTGTGTGCCTTATCAATTTTATTAAAGTTTCCATCAAGTTTATGATTATCCAAGCACATATAAATCCTAAAAATATCCATGCACAAGTTATAGCTATAGTCAAACTCACATCCTCTTAGATAAGCTTAAGGTCTAATGGGTCCTCCACAGATTGATCATCAACAGATAGGTGGTTCCTGCTGGAGTATTCCGAAAGGTAACTGATTTTTCCCATTCCAGGCATCCTTTTTTATAATGTGATTCTGACTATACCTAGTACCCTAATACATCGTGTACCCTACGGTTAGGGCATGTGTTAGAAAAATGTGACTACTGGGTATCTTGTAATAAAAAATTAATCTGGTGGTTAATTTTTAGCAATGCCACCTATTGGTGCATCTTTTCTCATAATCTTGTGGCATCGAGTTATTCTTTGGTCACTTACTTATGTCAAGCGTTTCTTAAGCCTAAAGCCTAGTATGGCTAAGCTAAAATCTAACAGGCGTCAGCCTGTAAGCCTTGTGTTTCAGCCCTACTTACTTAGGCACCTAATATATACTTATCACTTCTGACTACCAATCAATCCTATCCTTCTATAATCCTACAATTTAATTCTATTCAACATACAATGATTATATATGACACAACATGTTAGTTAATCATAACATCACACAATAAATGAATGATAAAATTAAGTAATTGGCTACACAAAGCAGAAGAGAAACTTTCTGTGACATGAATGCCCTTTATGACATACAGACATAGAAATCCCCTTGGGAATCTCAAATGGGCTAATAATAAAAGTACATTCTCTGCTTGGCTACTTACGTATTCTCTCTTCGAAAAGGTCGTGGTTAGGGTGGAGGCACAAGACAGTCAGCTTAAGAAAGTGAAGTTGCTTTGCCTTTGAGGGGTTAATTTGTAATTTTGAGGGCTGTTCTTAAGTTTGAAATTATACTTTATAAGCTACTCTGTACAGCACACTTAATATATTTAAGCATGTGAAAAACTGACTGTATTGTATAAAAAACAAAAAGACATAAAGAAACCTTTCCACAAACGTGTCTCTGGCTACATCCTTTTAAAACAACAGCCACTTATGTCTTTCAGTATTCAAAGGGATTTTGTGGAGTTGTAATACCCATTAAAAGACTGAAATGTCAATGATATAATAAATAAGTGGTAACACATTTCCACCTACATTAACCAATGTACATATTATACTGATCCATATGTATAGTTTTCTGTAATCTGCTTTAGTTAAGAGGATATGAACTTATTTACTAGGAGTTTCTAATATAAATGTAAACCGTTTAATGTAATTCTTTCAGGGTGAAATCTTGGCTCCATTGTAGCTCCATTGTAGCCAAGATTGAAGCCAAACTCTTATTGACTTCAATGGGGCAAGGATTTTACCCCCAGAACATATGAACATGGGTACACACACACACTCCCTCTGTCTCTTTCCAGCTCCTCCCCCCGATAATACTATTCATTTACTTAACCAGCATTGTTAAGTATGTTCTTATGTAACTCATCAGTGGCAAATATCAGAGGAAAACAACCTGAGTAAATAGGTCAATCACAGGGTCACTATGAACCACCAGAATATTGCTGCCCTAAAAAGATAAAAGTGATCCTAGGATGTATCAGATGAGGCATTTCCAGTAGAGATATGGAAGTATTAATGTAATTGTAGAAGGCACTGGTAAGACCTCATCTGAAATTGTGGAGTTCTGGTCCTCATTTTCAAGAAAGATTAACTCAGACTGGAACAGATGCAAGAAGAGCTACTAAGATGATCAAGGGAACAGAGAGCCTATTTATGAGCAGCGCCCCAATTTGTCCCATGGTGGTCCCCTACAAAACTCAATTTTGCCACTGTTGCCTCCCATCATGCTGGGTGGGGTTTGTGTCATTGTGTCACCATGCTGAGCGGATGCATTTCACTTTGGTTTTCATTTTGTCACCAGGGACAAGAACCTGAGTTACAGTGTTCGGTCGCCCCATCGTAGCTTTGTGGCTCCCTGCAGTTGCATGGGTTGCAGCTGCCTAATACCGCTGCTGCTTATGGGAGAAGACTGAAAGAGCTTGGCTTGGTTAGCCTAGCAAAACAAAGTGTAAGAAGGAATCCGATTGCTCTCTATAAACAGATGCTGGAGGGGGAACTATGTAAACACCAGGGAGGGAGAATAGCTGTTTAAACCAAAGGACAAAGTTGGCAGAAGAATGACTGCACATAGTGGCAGAATTATTTGACAATTATTTTCCTCCCCTTTTTACTCCAAGACACCTCATGGTCCAATATTTACAGGTATGTGGATGAGAGCTCTGCAGAGGGCATCCTGATTCAGTTTCATGTGACAAAGTTCCTCCTCTACCTTGGTGGGTCCTGCACTTATTGGCAGATTTGCTCACCTCAGTGATCTCCCCCACAGTCTGGATCAGCTCCTCCTGTGTTCTGATCAAGGAGTTGGGAGGTTTGTGGGGGGGGAACCCAGGCCCACCCTCTACTCAGGGTCCAGCCAGGCCCTGTGGATTGCAGCGTCTATAGTGCCTCTTGTAACAGCTGTGTGACAGCTACACCTTCCTGGCCTACTTCCCAAGGCCTCTCCAAACACCTCTCTTCTATCCTCACCACAGACTTCTCCTGGTTCTTGATAACACTGTACTCCTAGTCCTCTACAGCACAACCTCTCAGGCCACGTCTCACTATGGGAAATCGAATTTGCTAAAATCGGTTTTATAAACTGATATTATAATTCGATTTCATGCGCCACACTAGGCACAGTAATTCGCGTTGTGCGTCCATGCTCCGAGGCTAACGTCGATTTCTGAAGCGTTGCATTGGGTAGCACTCCGTAGCTATCCATAGTTCCCGCAGTCTCCCCTGCCCCTTGGAATCAGGGTTGAATCTTAATTGTCCGGGGGGTCTGGGTAATGTCGTCACTCATTCCTTCCTCCAGAAAACATCAGCTGACAATCCTTTCACGCCGATTTTCCTGGATTGCCTGGAGACGCCTAGCACGGCAACCATGGAGCCCGTTCAGCTTTTTTTTTTTTCCGGCACCGTATGTGTACTGGATGCACGGAGAGAGAGCGATACTCCAGCGTTACACAGCACATTCACTTGCTTTGCAATGATCAGAGAGATGGTTACGCGTCATTCTGTACTGTCTACTGCCGGAGAAAACTGGCAATGAGATGACGGTTACTCTCCCTCTCTGTACTGTCCGCTGCTATCATGAGTGCCCCTGGCTGAAATCAGCCGGGGCGCAACGCAAAAGCAAAATTGGATTGACTCACTTAGGACTGAGTCAATCCCTCCCTTATGGTTTCTAGAAATAGAGTCAGTCCTGCTAGGAATAAGGGCAAGTGTATTAGAGGACCGTGTATAGAGCACAGCTGCTCCATGTCAGTATTACAGGGGTGCCCCTGCAAACAACCCCACTTCATTGCTCCCTCCTTCCAACTTCCTGGGCTACCGTGCAGTGTCCCCCCCCCCCCATTTGTGTCATGGTTATAAAAGATGCAGAATAAAACAGAGACTTGTTAGTGAGATAAATGAGGGGGAGGCAGCCTCCCGGGGCTATGACAGTCCAGGCAGTACAGAATCTTTTCTTTACACAGGGAGAGGGAGGGGCTGATGAAGCTCAGCCCCAGTTGCTATGATGAAGACAGTTACCAGCCGTTCTGTACCATCTACTGGAGTAACTGGAGTCATTCCCATTTTTACCACGCCGCCCTGGCCAGCCTCACTGAGGCAGCCAGGATCACTCAGGCTGTGCAACGACGGATATCAGTCATTATTGACCGTCTACCACCGGGGAGGGGAGAGGAGTGGATACTGCTCTTCACTGCTGCAGCATTGCCGTCTACCAGCAGCATTCAGTACACATAGGGTGACATTGAAAGAGTCAAGAAATGATTTCTTTCCCTTTTCTGTCCCGTGGGGGGGGGGGGGAGAAACTGAGAAGCTATTCCCTGAACCACGCCGAGACACTGTGTTTGAACCTACAGACATTGGGAAGCTCAGCCAAGAATGCAAAGACTTTTCAGAGACTGCTGTGGACTGTGGGATAGCTGGAGTCTCAGTTATCCCTCCATCCATGAGCGTCCATTTGAGTCTCTGGCTTCCCGTTACGCTTGTCCACGCAGCGCTGGTTTATCTGGAGATTTTTTTCAAACGCTTTGGCATTTCGTGTTCGTAATGGAGCTCTGATACAACAGAATTGTCTCCCCATACAGCGATCATATCTAGTATCTCTCGTTACGGTCCATGCTGGAGCTCTTTTTGGATTTGAGACTGCATCGCCACCCCGTGCTTGAGCAGAGGCTCCACGCTGGGCAAACAGGAATGTAATTCAAAAGTTCGCGGGGGCTTTTCCTGCTGTACCTGTCCGCTGCATCCGAGTTCAGAATTGCTGGTCCAAGGGTCGAGTGGTGCACTTGGATACAGCCCGGAGGCCAATAACGTCGTTTCCGTCCACACTAACCGTAATCCCGATATGTTAATGAACGAATTTAGCGCTACTCCTCTCGTCGGGGAGGAGTACAGAAATCGATTTAAAGAGCCCTTTATATCGATATAAAGGGTGTTGTAGTGTGGACGGGTACAGCGTTAAATCAATTTAACGCTCTTTAAATCGATTTAAACGCATAGTGTAGTCCAGGCCTCAGTCTCAGCTCCTTGTGTTTCTTACTCCTAGCTCCTTCCCTATCTGACTGGAGAGAGCTCCTTTTAAAAACCCAGGTGCCCTGATTAGCCTGCCTTGATTGGCTGCAGGTGATCTAATCAGCCTTCTGCCTTACTTGGTTCTAGCAAGTTCCTAACTACTCTAGTGCAGACCCTGCTCTGGTCACTCAGGGAACAGAAAACTACTCACCCAGTGACCAGTATATTTGCCTTCTACCAGACTCCTGCACCCCACTGGCCTGGGTCTGTCACACCCACTAGCATCTCATCACTTGTGCACTAATCCAGCTGCCTGGGCTCAATAGTGTTCTTTCATGTAGTGTACATGCTGGTGTTTATAGTCCATTCTTACTTCAGACACTTGCAAACCACATTCCCCACTTATGCAGATTTTGCTTTAATACATGTTGATTTTGTCACATATACAGTTTTTCTTTGTGGGTCATAATCTCGTCCCTGCAATCTATTATCAGCGTGACCTAGTTTACCAGACCCTCCTGGGTTTTTTTTGAGAGTTTTAATTCAGTTCTCCTTGCCGTTTGATAGGACTGCCAGTTTTGCTGGATGCTCATCAGAGTAATGTTAATCCTATGTGGCTGTGCCAGTCTTCCCTGGCACCAGTTCTCTTTTGAGAAGCTGTCAGCTGGTATTTCACCAAGCAGATGAGTAGTGTACAATCTCTTAAAAATGCAAATGTACTATCGAATTTAGGGTCAAAGTCAATGGGAAATTTGCCATCAGTGGGAGTAGGAGTGGAAGTGTAGCTAAGACACATTCCTGAATTCCAGAACAATTTTCAAGATAAATAATTTTGGAAATCCAGATTTACTCTGCCTCTTCCCTTTTGCTTCAACTGTGTATTCTTGTCAAACCTTTAATCCGAAGAAACGTCAGAGTATAGGTAGCTTCCCAAACACAATTTTGCTTTTGTGGTTTATGAAGATCTTGTAATAGGCTGTATTTTGGCATTTTTGCTCATTGTATCTCTATCTTGAACTGAATATGTAAAGAGTTCTTTAAAAAAAATCAGTGGTCACATGCAGCTTCCAAGTTGATTTCAGTAACGCTTCTGCACATTAGACTCGTTTTAAACTACCAGTATTGGCCCCAGATACTCCATGGCAAAATGGGACCTAATTCCACAGCAAGCACTTCTAATTCTGTGGCATATCCCATTGCAATGTTAGTTTACTCTAATGCCACATTTTAATCCAGACCAGAGAGCAGCAGAGACAATCTTACTATCCTTGGTGTGGAGACTTTGTAAGAACATCTCTTCTTATTTATTTTGATATTGTGTTTTAAGCTGGCCATTGATTTCAGTGCTGCACCACGCACTAAACTCACTCTTTGCCCAGATAGGTGCTGGCAGGGAGCACAGGGTGGTTTGTACTGGCTGTAAATGTTGGAAAGGTTAGCGTTTATGTATTACTGTTTTTGCCTTTCATTATCCCAATTCCTTCTTGCATTGTCCCTTATCCAGAGTTCCCCATAACTAATAGAGCCTCAGTTACTGTTTAATTACTCTTGGAATTGTGATAGCTGTTTTATTCTTGTGTGCTCTGCCTGGCACTCCTTTGCATGAGATTGGGTGTTGAATATTTTCCCAAGGGACAGGCCCTCTATGTTCTCTGCACTAGGAGGTGTTTCCTTGGGTGGAGGTACCAGGTGCCCCTATAGGTGAATCCAAGACCCATACTCCTGAGGAGGGAAGGGAGAAGGCTGCAGTCACATCTCAGAGTGGTTACAAAAGTGACAAGGCCAAAAGTAGGATTCTGATTGGATGATGAAGGATTCAACTTCTGGTCCCAATCTTCAAGGATCAGAACAATTTATTAGTGTTGCATATTTTTACCAAAATTTGGGATGCTGCTAAATGTTGAAGTAGTGTTTTACTCATTACTACTCCAATTTTACCATTCTGCTGTGAATTAAATAGCAAAATGCAATCATATTCATTCCTCCTGACACCTGTTTTGCTAAAGCCTAGATGAAAGGAGAGTGGTAGCATTAGTGGTGGTTTTAACTCTAATTAAAACTCTAGCACTACAAACAGGGATGAAAGAGAGTAAAACGAGAGTCTGCACAATAAAAACAAACTGAGAGGAACACAGCCTGACAGCTTCTTGGGGGCACACAGCTCAGCTTGTAAAGGCAGCATAAAGTGCATTTCTTTAACCCAAGGACTGCCCAAACCAAGGACTGCTGTGTTCAGAGACGGTCCCCTGCTGTAAGTCAGAGCAACCCCTAGGGCTGCTCTAACTTTCACCTACAACTTACACTTGTGCTAGCTGCCCCAAGCAGCCAAAACTACAACTGGGAAGGAGGGCAATATAGGGGTTCCCCAGCTGTGCCCCCTTTCCTCTAACTACATTCCCTATAGTAGCAATAGGGAGGTGGAGGGTAGGAGCCCACTCTGGCTTTATGCCACTGGGGGTTCCCCTTGCAAACTGGGGTGATCCTCTTGGAGTCATATGCCAACTTAGTGGCCACAATTGGCTGCTACTGTGGCACTAAGGGCTATGCCGTATCCAACAATCTGGCCTAATATATTTTCAAACTTTTGAAGTTTTATTATAATAAGTATATTATACTGTTACTTCAAAATAATACTGAGTCTCTTTCATCCCCAAAGCCACAAAGATGGCTAAACATTATCCCCGCTGTTTTACAGGGAAACAAACTGAGGCAGAGGTAGGTGAAGTGTATAATAAGGCCAGGTTTTCAAAAGAGCTCAGCTCTTTGGATGCTGAGCAAATCTGAAACCTTAACCTTTACATTTAGGTTCCCAAAGGAGAGCTGAGCTCATCGGAGGATAAGATTTCAGTTGTGGGTGCTATGCACTTGAAAATCAATAATGAAGATCCTGTAATGATCCAAGTCAACATCCCCTACCTGTCACTATGCTGTATTTGCAACCACTTCTCAAGCCCATGGGAGGTGCACCTGCACAGCAGCCACAGAATTGAGGACTATCTAATTGCAATCAAGGTAACAGCTTGTTTCACAGCATAAATAAGGCTTGTATCATTGAATTGTCTGCACATTGTGGTTCAGAGCTTGTAATATCATACACATGGGCATCTCCTTGGTTAGAAACAGGAAGCATGGCCTTCAGCTATGTTAGGAGAGGGAACATCCTGTATATCTTTGTGTATGAGCCACTGCTGTATTGCGTTCCCCTGCAGGTTCACTGAAAGATGCATAGTAAAGGAGCAGATATTGAATGAGGGCAACTTCTGGTAGAAACTATGTGGTAAATGGGTGGGCTACTAGTCAAGGACTACTTCTGCACAAAGATATATGGAACATTAGGTAGATACCATGAGCCCAAATCTGTCTTAGTGACATTTTATTTATGAGTCAGGGCTAATCCCAAGTGGGCTTAGAATGTACAAAATACTTAAACAATATGGCCCTGATTCTCTATGCCTGTGCAGGAATGCAGCAAGAGAATGCAAAGGTGGCTCTAAGTCCTTTGTTATTGAGACAGTCATGGGCCTGTTGGGTCCCTATGAAACACTTCATGGTTGGTCTGACATGCTTGGGATGCCCAGCACTCCCTAGGGTATGTTTACATTGCTGCTGGAAGTGTATTTCCCAGCACTGGTTAACAGACTTGTGTTTACAGGACTCATGCTAGAGCACAAAACAAAAAAGCAGTGTGAATGTTCTGGCTCAGGCTCTGGAGCTGTGGGGGTCAGGTGGGCTTGAGACCCCAAGCTCCAGCCCAAGATGGAATGTCCACATTGGTATGTTCAGAGCACTAGCCTGAGCCCCACTAACACGAGTCTGTCAACCAGTGCTGGGAGACATGCTCCCAGCAGCAGACCATATTGTCTCCCTTCCCCAGTGTGCTCTGGTATGCTCCTTATGCTGGAGGGAGCAGGTATAGAGCCATCACACTCTTTGCTGGGCAGAGAATCTCCTTACAATGAAGGCACTTGAAAGGGCGCTTTATGTATCATATGAGCAGTGTAATGGGGCCTTAGGGAAATGGCAAAGTGGGCCCTAAGAAATAATCCTAGGAAATTTTCAAAAGAAACACTTGGGGGATCTGCAGCTCCTTCTCTTTTCACACTTGGAGAGTTTTGTGGCACGTCTGTTTGGAAGATGTTCAGATTTTTATTTCCCTCCTCCTCTTCCTGCTATTTATGTCCTGTAAGCACTCTGTGGAGCTGAAAACACTTCTGTGCAGTTTGTATTGCTGGGTAGCTGGGACTGATTAACCTTGGTACAGAGGTCAAGGTTTTGTGAGTACAATACATGGACTCTTAATGGGCATCTATTAGTACAGTTAAATCCCCTAGATTTCCCAAGAACAAAATTTGTAAAAAAGGCACATAAAAGCCACCTAAACAGGGCTTAACACTTTTATTTCCAATCCAATGTGCTATTAATAAATCTCAGGTTTTTGGCAGAGCAACACAAAGCCTGGCTATTTTCATTATTAACTTAATTGCTTTCCACTCACAGGTATGCTACCTTTTACTGCTGGAGGCCGATGCATATTTCCTTGACAGGCAGGGTAGCCAGAACGCTTTGAAAAGTGCTGGAGTAGCCAGTACAAAGTGAGATGTAAAGCCAGTGCAGATCAAGAGACATGAATGGTAAATCTTTAAAGGGCCAGAATTGTGGCTCAAAGCTCTTTGGAGCAGAGTCTGCCCTGTATTTCATACTTGTATGTTGTCTAGCACAGTAGGGGCCAACCTGGTTATGGCCTCTAGGCGCTACCACAATGTCAATGTTAAATAATTATAATAAAGCCTATGGAAATGGGGCTTTTCATCATGAAACTTCCCTCCCCTTGGAATTTGGCAGGATACGAGAGGTTTCCCAGTCAGAACTATGGAAAGCTGTCGTCAGAGTAAAGAACAACATTGTCTGGGACGTCTTCATCCCAGATATGCCTCTGGATTGAAATGCAGCAGATGCTACTGCCAGAAGTCCAGATCTTGCAAAGACTAATGCACATGCCTAACCTTATACTCTGAGTAGTCTTATTGAAGGCAATGTGTTCACACGACTTTGCAGGATTGGGGCCCAAGATGTGTAGAGCTACTTAGCAATTATATATTGATTTATATTTTCAAAACAGCAGAAGAACAGTAACTAATTCTCCCAGCAACCAACTAAGGTAGATAGTAGTACAAAAAAGAAAACAGCGAGCACATAACTTGAATTTGATAACAGAACTGAGAACAAGAACAATTTGACATAACTCTCCAGATCCATTTTTCTAACTCTCTCATTTACTGGTGTGTTATAGTTTGCTAAAATTCTGGGTTTCACACATCAACTAATTTTCTTTCCTGAACCAAGTTTACAACTCATTAAAAATACATATGTAGGCAACAGTACAGGATGTAGCTGAGGATTTTTGGTCTGTGGGCTGGGATGTGAAAGATAAAGGCTCACTTTTGGGAATAGACAGCAGAATGTTGGTGGGAGTTTGTCAACTGCAGACGTACAAAGCAGGCAGGGAATATCAGATTTTTTTCTTTGTGGTGATTCCTTACATCAAATCTGCAAACAATTTAATATTTTGCAAGTTGGTGCCCTTCTAGGAAGAATCCTTACTGAAGATTAACAGGGGCAGCTTTGAACCAAAGCATGTGGTTTCAAGGCACTTGACTGCTGTTATTCCCAGATCTCCCCTCTCTGTCACTGGGGAAGTGGCTTGGCAGTTGGACTGAGATATCTAACCCCTGGAAGGGGGGAACCAGAGATGGTGACATGGCCGGAGGCATGACAAGGATGCTGTGGTTCCTGGGCTGAGATGGGTCTGTGGGTGGAAAAAGTGGTGGGAGAGGCACCACGAGAGAGGGCGTGCCAGCTGAGAGAGCGGTGGAGGGAAACAAAGTCCTCACTCTGAGTTTGGAGCAACAAGCTAGAGGTAGGTTTATGTCAAGCAATTGCAATATGCATGGGAGAGTACTCATGGCAGGTCTCCGTCAGATAAACAGGGCAAGCATTTATACCTTTTGTTACAGACAATAATGATCAACAACCGCATCTTGTTTATACATATTCCTTCCCGATATCTTACTCTTTCTTAGCAGTTCCTGCTACAATCTGTATTCCATTCTTATCTAACACAAGGTCGAAAAACAGTATCTCTTACAGTTTTTTCCCCCCACTCGCTTTCCACTTGCCTAGGCCTTCAAGTCTTGCGTTATTAGAGTCAGAGTCAGCCTGACTTTGTTAGCCTGACTCTTGCTCTATTCCTAGAGACTAAGATCTCTATGTTCAAATTTCCTTTATCCTTTTCTCTACTTCCACAGAGCTAATCCCCGACACGACCAGCAGAAGGCTCTGCTCTGGTGAGTGAACCCTGTCACAGACTTATCTTCCATGAACTTATCTTTTTTGAACTCAGTTGTACTTTTGGCCATCAGATTATCCCATGGCAATGAGTTCCACAGGTTAATTGTGTGTTGTATTAAAGAATACTTCTTGCTTGTATTAAACCTGTTGCCTATGAATTTCATCAGGTGATCCCTGGTTCTTATATTGGGGGAAAGTGTAAATAACATTTCCTTATTCACTTTTCCCATACTTTTTCATGATTCTATAGACCTCTATCATATCCCCCCTTAATTCTCTCTTTTCTAACTTGAACTGCCCTAATCTTTTTAGTCTCGCTTATATAGAATGGCTTCCATATCCTGGATCATCCTTGTTGCCCTTCTCTGACACTTTTCTCATTCTACTCTATCCTTTCTGAGATAGGGTGTGCACAGGAATTTAAATTTGACTGCTTTTGGAAAGGAACGTTAAACACACACAGTATACACATGAAACCATATCAACACACGCACATACATCATATGCATAGAAATAAACAGCACTACACTCACCATTTCCATGAAAATTCATGCGCCATGGAGCCATCTGAATAAATGTAGCCACAATTACTTGGCTGTGGCAGAAGAGTTCTGTGCCCCCAATTATTGGGGTGGGGCTCATGCCCTTGATTGCCCCCCTTATACACGCCACTGCTGCTATGCCATGACTATTTTAGTTTCCTTTAGAGCTTCTGGCAAGGGAACTAAGGAAAGGCTATCTGACAATCCAAGTACACTGTATTGAGTGGATCACCCTTATCTGCCTGCTTGCTGACACTCTCCAAGAATTCTGATAGATTGGTAAAGCATGACTTCCCTTCACAAAACTAGTTCAAGTTTGCAGGCCTTCATTTCATGTAATTCAGTGTGAACTCTTTAATTGCAGAGTCACTTAGGTTTTTTTTTCTAGCTAAAAGGAATATTGTGCTAAGGTAGAGCTGGCTCCTCCCCAAAAGATTTGGATTGCTCAGAACATAACGTCCCTGGGTCTGGTCAGACAAATTGTCAAGGGCCTAGGCCAGAGATCACCATCATACTAATTATTTACCATCTAATCTCAATATCACACGCACTCAGCTGCCTCTTCCTGTGTTAAATAGGGCAGCCCTCCAGTGCAGCAGGGACCCTCCTTGATTATATGCAGATGGCTCTGATTGTGGCTTCTGTGTGGCCCTTAAAATATAGTACGCTCCATCTCCGTGCTCTAGCTCAGCCACAAGTTATTGGGCTCAATGCAGGGATCAGTGGGTGAAATTCTGTTATCTAGTTCAGCCTAGAGTATCACAATGGCCCTTCTGGGGTTACTTTCTGAATTGCTGCAGTACAAAGCTCTAGCATGAGAACTAAAGGACATGAGCTGGAATAAGTAGCAGGCAGCTATTCTTTGTGGATTGCTCACCAGAGGGGGGACATATTTCACTTAATGAGGATGTTCTATGTGATAGTTTTAGTGTATCTACATTTTCATTAGAACTTATTCTTTCCTCCCGTGTTCCATTTTTATCCTGTTTCTTCTACTGCATCTTTCCCCCTCTGTTCTTTTATCACTATTTCTCCCACAAGCCCAACAGCATTCAAGTTCAAGCTGAACTTTTGAACTCACAGACAAAAGGAGTTTGCCCATCCCTAGTCACAAATGTTAACAGCGGTATTCCACTGCAGGCCAGGAATAAAAATCAGACACTGAAAAACTGAAGGAGAAGGCAAGTTTGCAAAGTGAAGATTGCTTAAAAAAGAAAATTGAAAAAAATCACAATGACAATAGAAAATGGTCTGGTCCATTCATCAGTGAAAACCTATGCCAGCTCTCAAAGTACTCTGGAAATGAGGAGCAGGGACAAAGGAAGAACATAAATGGGAGACATCTCTCAAAGTGTTTCTCTCAAGCAAACATGATTATTGAGAAATTCACTCAGATTCTTGTGGTTGTAGAAGAATCAAGAACAAATGGTATTCTGCATTAAGGACCTTTTTACTGTGAAAGCGTGACACGAAGACAGATTGTTTTTTCTCTACCATCTCTATCAGCTGGGAAATGGGAGGCTGAACATTGTACCAGATTAGTTTTTCACCAACACCTTCTTTCTTTTCCTCTCTTATTCAGAGATGTGAATTTTGTACCAAAGAAGTTTTAAAGAAGGCTTCGCCTTCAGGCCCTATCCCCACCCTACCTTTTGTCCCTCATTTACTGTCAAAATGTCAACTCCTGCCTTTGGTCGGCTCCTGATGCCAGCCTCTCACCCACTTATTACAGTTTCAAACAAGCATCTTTGTGTCTTCTCCTACACTGCCCCTTGCTCTTGGGAGATTCTCCACACAACCATTTGCAGAGCACCCTCCCATTATGCTTCTTCAAAACCCTCCTCACAACTCTCCTTTGCCATGACCACCTACAAAACACTTGATAATGGTCAGGCTGCTGGTGTGCTGAAACCACTGCTTATCAGGCTGACCAGTATTATTTCCTTTACTCCCCATTGGACTGTCTGTATCCATTTGTTGTTGTCTGTTTTTGGAGTCTTAAATTGTAAGTTCTTTGCGGCAGGGACTGTCTTTTTGTTCTGTGTTTGTATAGGGCCTAGTGTAATGGGGTGTGGGTGGATGACTAGCATAGGCACCAACTTCCTCACTTTCCTGTGTGTGCTCGACCCCTCCTCTGCCCCTGGCCCCACCCCCACCCCTTCCATGAGGCCCTGCTTCATTCCAACCCCTTCCCTCCCCCATTCCAGCCCCTTCCCCAAAGTCCCCACCCCAACTCTGCCCCCTCCATGCCCCTATTCCAACTCCTTCCCCAAATCCCCGCCTCCTTCCCTGAACATGCCATGTTCCCACTCCTTTCCTTCCCTCCCGGAGGGTGCTAATGCCGCCAAACAGTTGTTTGATGGCGGCCGGGCGGGAAGCACTGGGAGGTAGGCAGAGGAGCAGGGATGTGGTGCGCTCGGGAGGAGGTGGAGGAGGAGGTGGCGGGGGGTTAGGGGAGCTTGGCTGCTGGTGGGTGCAGAGCACCCACTAATTTTTTCCTGTGGGTGCTCCAGCCTCAGAGCACCCACAGAGTTGGCACCTATGATAACTAGGGCTCCTATGTAGTATGGTAATACACCTCCACCCTGATATAACATGACCCGATATAACACGAATTTGGATATAACATGGTAAAGCAGCGCTCTGGGGGAGCGGGGCTGTGCACTCTGGCAGATCAAAGCAAGTTCAATATAACGCGGTTTCATCTATAATGCAGTAAGAGTTTTTGGCCTCCGAGGACAGTGTTATATCGGGGTAGAGGTGTAATAATAAATAGTGCAGTTATTGTGGCAGCTACTAACCAATCAACATTTCCCACAGCAGTTTACCTGAGGTTTCTCAGATACTCTGCTGTGGTGACAGTAGACAGATCCCGATTTATTTTAAATGGGATCCACTGTACAGAATCCTGATATTTCATATTTTGAAACTCCTTATCAGCAGTAACAGCACCATTTAACAGTGAACAATAAAGTTCTTGTTCTGATTGTTAAAGTAGGATGAAAACTGGATTACAGTCTCCGTCACTGGGCTCCAGCATTCTGTCACTGCTACAGATGAGGTCACTTGTCAGCTGTTATGGGACTGCCACAAAGAGCCTCAGAGATGCTGATTCAAAACTTTATTTTCCAGTACAATTTATGGTCTGTAAAGGAGGAGAAGAACTTCTCGCCACGTGAACTATGAAGATGCTGATCTGAGTAAAATGGGTGCAGTTTCTTTTTGAGTAGTGCCTCTCAGCACAGGATTGATTTCCCCATCCACATATTGTATTTCTGTTCAAGCTGTGTGAGTGAATGCAGCCCTTCATTACATGTCTCCAAATAACTAAAGTCTTGGATAACAGTTGAACAAAGCTTTCAACAGAGTTGTAACAGCCAACATTTATCTTCTCTAGAGCCCCCTTCACTTAAATGGGACCTTATCCTGCAGTGAAACACATACTTTGGAGTTTTAATTCAGGCACAGCAAGAAGGTCCCCAAGTGCCACCATCACTCTGTTCTGAAGCAGAGGAAGTCTCCTTGATGTATCTCTACCATCCACATATTGCAGACAGGGGTGAAACTTGGAACTATAGAATTCATACTAGCAGCCACAGTAATCTGCAGGATTTGATTTTTAAGCAGGGGGGAGGAAACATGGATTTTAGCTGAATCCTCTGTGCCTCTGCACAGGTACAGACAGCAAGGCAAAGCAAATTAGTTATAACAGCTTAGAAACACCCAGAAGTGTGGGGAGAGGGGCAGTTACCAGATATGCTCTTTAGCTGCATCTAAAGCTGTGTAGAAGGTTTCTATTCAGGGCGAATAGTCTCACACATTCACCATCTGAGAGCTGAGCCAATGGGGAAAATATTATAAATAGGAGGGCTGGAGACATCTTGGGTACTTAGTGGCTGAACACTGCAGGACTAAGATGTGCCTGTTGTAAGCAGAGTCTGCCACGGTGCAGCCTCCCTGTCCTGCTGGACAACGAGGAGATGGCCAATTTTTGTCTCTGGGACTGGAATCATCTATGTGTGAAGATGGTGTGAGCATTTGGGGGGGAACTGTAGGGCTGCCATTCTCTCTGGCTCTCAGGAGTCCTGGTGACTCACCTGCACTTTTCATGCCATCCCTCTACACCTCAGTCAATGAGGCTTAAAAAAACTCTATGGTCCCAATTAGCCACACCCTGCTGCACCTGTGTGGCTAGCCAGGCCTGGGGGCAGCCCTTAAAAGGGAGAAATTCAGCCCAGTGAGGGTGTGTGAAGGGAGTCCTTCCCCTTTAAGGGATAGGTTGGGGTGTAAAAAGGGAGGCAATACCTTGTCCCGCTCAAGGGTTGGGCTATTTAAACAGGAACACGCAGGCATGCTAGGAAGGAGGGAATAGAAGCCATGCAGGCTGCAGTAGGTGGTAGTTTCTCTCTCAGGCTCTAGAAGAGCAGCCTAACCAGATTCAGAGACTTTGCTTTGGACTTTAAGTTTTGGGAGCTCTGAACCAGGGCCCTGAGGTGAGGCCCTTATGAACTGTGTGTTATAACTGCTCTGGCCCTGAAACCTGATGGAAAGGGACATGTTATTTGTTAGCTTCTCCTTGCCCGTGGCTATTAAAATGAACCTATGGCTGCCCCTGCGGGGGGAAACTAAGGTGGAGCACACCTACAGTAACACACTGGGACACAACAGGGTGCATGGGGCTGCCCCAAGACTCTGAAACTAGGAGAACTTGAGCTCAGGGCTCCCAAAGCATGGCACTGGATTACTTTCTGAGGAGTGGCTTGGGGGTACCATTAGCCTGAGGACTCTTAGGCAAGGGGTTGGGCTGGTGTGTTTCATTGTTGAAACACCCAAGACTAACTTGGCCTTTAACCAGAAGAAGGATGGGATCCGAGACTCCTGGAAAGCCTGCTTTCCTCTTCTTTGAGTGAGGAAAGGGGCCTGGCCCCTCATGGACCTTGGAATACTTTTCCTTCTTGTTTGGACTGTTTTACTTATGCAGAGCTGGCTTTAGGAAGTGCGGGGCCCAATTCGAACAGTTTCAACGGGACCCCAGCAGGGATGACTTAAAAAACAACAACAAAACATGTAAAAAAACACATGGGGCTTGTACTCAGCGGGCAGTGCTCCGAGTCTTCGGCAGCACTTCGGCGGCGGGTCCTTCACTCACTCCAGGTCTTCAGTGGCACTGAAGGACCTGCCGCCGAGGTGTCGCCGAAGACCCAGAGCAAGCGAAGGACCCACCGCCGAAGTGCCACTGTGGACCCGAAGCGCTGCCAGGTGAGTAAAAATTAAAGAGGCGCCTTTAGCCAGGGAAGGGATTCTCACTAGGCGTGGGGCCTGATTCGGGCGAGTTGGTGGAATAGGCCTAAAGCCGGCCCTGTACTTATGCACACTCTGGAAGTGGGTGGACTTGCTGAGAGGTACAGCCACAGGGCTATACTTCATACCCAGGGACTGGCCCACAAGACTGCTGTCGCAGGGAATGACTTAGGAGGTAAGTGAGGTGTCTGCCTGCACCCCAAGGGGATGGCCTTGAGATATAGCCTTTGGTACTGCTACACTGCAGAAAATGAGAAGTCATCTCTATGAGAAGAGAGGAAGAGAGGGTATTTGTGTGTGTACTAAAATATACTTTGCACTGAAAATGATCTAACAGCCACAAACTGGGGAAGTCTGTGTGGGGAAACAGCCAATAGTTACTATTGAACAGTTTTGTTTATGAAACCTATTCATGTTAAATATGATTTGCCCCTGTCTACACTGCCTGCTGAGTTCTATTAAACACAGTCCCTCAGGCCCATGTTCTAATGGCCTAATGCAGGAGTTCTCAACTGTTTTCTTTCTGAGGCCCCTACAACATGCTCCATGGCCCAGCTGTGCCACAACAACTGGTTTTCTGCATATAAAAGCCAGGGCTGGCGCTAAAGGGTAGCAAGCAGGGCACCTGTCTTGGGCTCCCAAACCACAGGGGTCCCCACAAAGCTACGTTGCTCAGGCTTTGGCTTCAGCTCCAGGTGGCAGTGTTCAGGGCCCCAGGCTTCAGCCCCATGTGGTGGGGCTTTGGCTTTCTGCCCTGGGCCCAGCGAATCGAATGCTGCCCTGCTTGGCGGCTCCCCTGAAATCTGCTTGCAGCCCTGGGCCCCTGGTTGAGATCCACTGGTCCAGTGAAGACAAGCCTGGTATTGGAGAAGTCTTTCAAGTCCCTGTTACCTCACCAGCACCCCCTCCCTGTTGCCTGCACACAGATATGCACAATGGGGAGTTGAGCATTGACCAGAAGCTCTACAAAACCTATTGCAATTCCACCCTTGGCCCTTATCCAGCAAAGTACTTGAGCGCGTGCTTAATGTAAAGCACACTCTTAGTCGTACTAAAGCCAGTGGGAGTTCAAATATGCTGAAGGTTCAGTATGTGCTTAAGCACTTTACTGGAGTGGAGCCCTTCCAAATGTGGGATGAGCAAGGCTTCTAGACAGGGGCCATTGCCTGGGAGCCAGAGGGCTACTGGAAGAAGGTCCATCCCACTGGTTTTGTCTACTTCTGTCCACAATGTGCCTAGCTAAAGCCAGCGATGTTAGCCCTTCATGCTCATGAGTAAAAATATCTGCAGAAACTGAAAACAAACATAGTAAGAACATCAAAGTTGCCTACTTGACCTTCTTCTGCTCCAGGGACCCTAGCTGTGATAACTGGGTAAAAAGCAGGAACTTAGTGAAAGCCAGACACTGCCAAAATTACCAAATAAATAACAAAACATGGAGAAATGTGATCCAAACAGAAGTGTGGAGATTGTGCACTGTAGTAGTGATTACTTTGAATAAATAGTTTACATGTGAGTTAGCTACTTGGGTTTTGCTCTAAATTACAATGAAATATCTGTCTCTTCAGAGTACAGGAGTCTGATAAGTGCCTGATCCTGAAGTCCTTATTTAGGCAAATATCCCTCACAAAAGAACCTTTCCACCAAAAATAATGGGAGTTTTGTCTCCATCATGACCGCAGGACTGGGCCCCAATATTATAACAATCTGCAGTCTGTTTATTGTACTATGCATTTTATATGACCTTTCGAACCTTACTTGTCATTCATGCTTGATATAAACTAAAATGGGTGGATTTTAAAAATCTCATACATTCTGCCTGTAATTATCCTGGTGGCATAGTGTGACCTGCTGATTCAATCCTTATTGAGATGAATATGAGCAGTTAGCAGAGCAAGGTTCAGTGAATACATTAAATCTTGCGGCCCCAATCAATCACCCATATTCTTCTGGCAGCATCTGGGATGTCTGCAAAGCGGGAAGTCTCATGGGTGTTTGCAAGAAAGTTGGATACAACAAGTCACAGAAAACTTCCATCTAAATGTTGTTGGCATCCCCTGGCACTTCCCTGGGTTGAATTCTATTTTTCACTATTGTGAGGCAACAAAAGAAAATGAAAATTTTGTTTTGCTATTGACCATCGACTTAGTATGTTATCTAGACATTGGAGAAGGTATGGCATTTTCATACAACATGCTTTAGCTGCTAAACTCCATGGCTAATAAACAAGACACCTGATCCTGCAAGGCACTGAGCACCATATCACGCCAAACTCCCTCATCAGTGGGAAGTGAGGGTGCTCACATCTTGTAGGGTGGGACCCAAGACTTGTCTGAAGGCAAAACTCTGGGAATGCTGTTGCCCTGCTCACAGTTAGAGAGCTTTGTCGGAAAGGGGAGAAAAAAGGGCAATTCCACTCAGTGACTATTGGAAAGCATGCTGTAGCCTTGCCCAAAGAATAGGTCCTGCGACTCTTGTCTGCTCTGTCATGAGACTAAAAACATTGGTTCCAAAAGTTCTATTATGGTGCCTGTTAAAACAGAGGGGTCTGCAGTGACCTGTGAATGACAATCCTTTATCTGTGTTCCTTTTTCTTCCACTGTCTCTTTCACTTTTCATGTTCTCACCTTCCTCAGTGGTTACCTGTGTGTACTCTGTGGCTAGCTATAGTCTCTCTCTCTCTCTCGTATTCACCCATGCCTTCCTTTCCATACTAGTGTGCGAGTTTGCACAAATGAAAACAATCAGTGACTACACTGGGCACTGTTCAGTGGGTCTGTGCAAAGCCGAATCCTTCATTCCATTAAAGCACCATGATAGTGCTGGAGAAGCACAGGGACAAACCATGAAGAGGAGCTTACTTATCCCTCCAATACGGTCTAATGTCTGGAAGTACCTACAGGGGGAAAGAATTTCTGGTTATAGAGGACTTTTTAAGTCTAGCAGACAAAGGTAGATGAGATCGAATGGCTGGAAGCTGAAGCTAGACATATTCAGATTACAAATAAGGCACACATTTTTGACAGGGAGAGTAGCTAATCATTGTTCCAGTTTTCCTAGGGTTTGATAGAGTCTCCATCACTTGAAATCTTACATTCAGTTTTTATTTCATCTCCAGAAGATATGCTGTAGCTCAGACAGAGGTCATGGGCTTTACGCAGGAGTCAGTGGGTGAAATTCTGTGGCCTGTGTTATTCAGAAGCTTAGAATAGATGATCATAATGGTCTCTTCTGGCCTTAAAGCTATGAAAACTCTGTGGATCCTGGTGGGAAAGTCTTCCCTACCTGCAAATAGCACGGAGCACCTGGAGCCATTTGGAGTAAGGCCTCTGTCACATCACTTTCTTAAAGGCTTTGGCAGGGGGCTCCCCCAGTACAGGATCCTGGGGACTGCACACATTATGTAAGCTCATGACTGGAATAGGGGTATAAGTTCAGCTCAGAGTGGTGCCTCAGGGGTTTAGAGTGGATTCTCTCCCCCTATCTCCCTTTAATGCTTGGCACAAAGTGTTGTGCAAGAAGGAATGAATTTCAGCCCAGGTAACTCTCCACAAAGTTGTATATCATTTAGGTACATTTGTGTATCCGATTCAAGCTTCCTGTGCTTGTCTTCATGGCCCTATACTGTGCAGGCCTTGTCTGTATTTGAGGCCTAATTTCCTGTCATATTCCATATCACTATTCATATGTATATTTTTTTTCTGAAGTCCAAAGTTAGACGAGAGACAGACCAGTTGGCAAGTCTCAGACTAAAGATGTAAAAGGTGTCAAAAGAGGGATGATGTCATGGTAGAGTTCTAATATAGACCTTCAAATCAGGAAGAGGAGGTGGGTGATGCATTTCTAGAACAAATCTGATGAGATTCAATAAGGACAAGTACAGAGTCCTACACTTAGGACAGAAGAATCCCATGCACTGCTACAGGCTGGGACCAACAGGCTAAGCAGCAGTTCTGCAGAAAAGGACCTGGAGATTACAGTGGATGAGAAGCTGGATATGAGTTAACAGTGTGCCCTTGTTGCCAAGAAGGCTAATGGCATATTGGGCTGCGTTAGCAGGAGCATTGCCAGTGATTATTCCCCTCTAATCGGCACTGGTGAGGCCACATCTGGAGTATTGCATCCAGTTTTGGGCCCCCTACTACTGAATGTGGACAAATTAGAGAGTCCAGCGGAGGGCAACGAAAATTATTAGGGGGCTGGAGCACATGACTTATGAGGAGACACTGAGGGAACTGGGCTTATTTAGTCTGCAGAAGAGAAGAATGAAGGGGGATTTGATAGCAGCATTCAACTACCTGAAGAGGGGTTCCAAAGAGGATGGAGTTAGGCTGTTCTTAGTGGTTGCAGATGACAGAACATGGAGCAGTGGTCTAGTCTGGATAATAGGAAACACTATTTCACTAGGAGGGTGGTGAAGCACTGCAATAGGTTCCCTAGGGAGGTGGTGGAATCTCTATCCTTAGAGGTTTTTAAGGCCCGGCTTGACAAAGCCATGGCTGGAATGATTTAGTTGGGGTTGGTCCTGCTTTGAACAGGGGGTTGGAGTACATGACCTCCTGAGGTCCCTTCCAACCCTGATATTCTGTGATTCTATTATAAGTAACAGAAATATCCAGACTGCAAGGCCTGGTAGTAATGGAGGACACTAACTACCCAGATATCTGTTGGAAAAGTAATATGGCAAAACACAAAATGTCCAATAAGTTCATGGAATGTATCGTGGACAACTCTCCATTTCAAAAAGTGGAGGAAGTAACAAAGGAAAAGGAATTTTAGACTTGATTCTGACCAACATGGAGGAATTGTTAGTGAACCTGAAGGTGAAAGGCAATTTGTGTGAAAGTGATCATGAAGTTGAGGTGAAAGTGATCATGATTCGGAGGCAAGGAAAGAGTGAGAAGCAGAGTAAGGACAATGGACTTCAAGAAAGCACACTTTAACAAACTCAGAGAAATGGCAGGGAAGAAAATCTAAGGAAAAAAGTTCAGGAGAGCTGGTAGTTTCTCAAAGAAATGATATTAAAGGAACAACTGCAAACTATCCCAATGTGAAGGAAAGATCGGCAGACTAGCAAGAGGTCAATATGGCTCCACCAGGAGCTCTTTAATGAGCTGAAAATAAAAAAAAGTACCTATCTTTAAAAAGAAGAGCAAGAAGGACTTGGGGCATTATAGATCAGTCAGCCTAATTTTGGTCCCTGGAAAGATACTGCAATCTATTTGTAAGCTACTAAAGGATAATATTGTTTTGAGGAATAGCTAATATGGATTTGCCAAGAACAAATCATGCCAGAACAACCTAATTTCCTTCTTTGACAGGGTAACTGGCCTAGTGTATGGGGGAAACTGTAAATGTGATATATCTTGCTTTTCAGTAAGGCTTTTGATAAAGTCCCCCATTTCATTTTCCTAAGCAAACTAGGGAGATATGGTCTACATGAAATTCTTATAAGATAGGTGCAAAACTAGTTGAAGGTGCAAAACTGAACTTGGAGTAGTTTTCAGTGGTTCACTGTCAAACTGGGATATCTAGTGGAGCCCATCAGTGGTCATTCCTGTGTCTGGTACTAGTCAATATTTTCATTAATGACTTGGATAATGGAGTTGAGAATGTGCTTGTAAAATGTGCAGATAAAACTGAGCAGGAACGAGTTGCAAGCACTTGGAGGATAGGATTAAAATTCAAAATGACTATGACAAATTGGAGAATTGGTCTGAATTAAAACAAGGTGAAATTCAATAAAGACAAGTGCAAAGTACTATACTTAGGAAGGAAAAATCAAATGAACAACTACAAAATGGGGAATAAATGCTGAAAAGGATCTGAGGGTTACAGAGGATCACATGCTGAGTATGAGTCAGCAATGTAATGCAGTTGTGGAAAAGGATAATATTCTGCAGTGTATTAACAGGAGTGCCATGTATAAGACACAGAAGATAAGTGTTCCACTGTACTTGGCACTGGTGTCTTGAGGCCTCAGCTGGAATACTGTCTCTAATTCTGGGCACCACACTTCAGGAAGGTGGATAAACTGGAGAGAATCCAGAGGAGAGCAACAAATGAAAACATGACTTTTGAGGAAAGGTTTAAAAAAAAACCAAACTGGGCATTTTTAGTCTTGGCGAAAAGAAGACTGAGGGAGCATCTGACAAGTCTTCAAATAGGTTAAGGATTGTCGTTAAAAAGGACAGAAATCAATTGTTCTCCATGTCCATGTAGGACAAGACATAATGGGCTCAATGTACAACAAGGGATATTTAGGCTAGATATTAGGAAAAACTTTCTAACTGTAAGTATAGTTACACTCTGGAATAGGCTTCTAAGGATGGTTGTGCAATCCCCATCATTGGATGTTAAGAAAAGGTAGAATAAACACCTGTCAGGAATGGTTTAGGTTTACTTAATCCTACCTCAGTGCAGGGTCTAGACTTGATGATTTCCCAAGGCCCCTTCCAGCCCTACATTTCCATGATCTTCCTACCCTTTCTGCTCTGCCAATGGCAATCACTAGTCTTAACATCCCATCTAGCTACTTCTCTTGGCATCTCTGTCCCCTTTTTCTAGTCTGTTCTTTATATTTGGAACATAATCTCTGAACCTATTTACCAAAGCCTCCCTCACTGCATTCCCATCCCTCAAATTCTGCCTCCAAGCCCACAAGAAGTGACAAAAGGAAGGAGGGAATTAAAAAAACCCAACTGAATAGAATCATCACAACATGCATGTGCCTTGCTGAGTAGCCGTCTGATCTTCCTGACAGCACCGTTTTCCTTCGTCTCCATTCCCCATTCTTGTCTGTCTATGGCCTTCACTTGTAATGTCATGACACGTCAAGAATCTATGCCATGTGGACATAGACTATGTATTCACCTCTTTCTCAGGCTCCAAGGGGTATCCAATAACAAATTTTTCATAAATAAACATGGTTCTAACTTTCATAATGTGACCAAGTTCATATAAGTTCACAAGGCAGATTTAGGTGGCCTTTTTCACTTATAAAAAGATGTCTTGTCTGGGTGGCGCTGTGTGCTAATCCCAAATCTACTGAAGTTGAAGTGCCTCTGTGTAGGTGCAAGGCTCTGATTACAAAGAGCCGATTGCAAGGTTTATAACATGGACTGTATAGGTCAAATTCTCTGCTGGCGTACACAGGTGTAATATAGAGGGCACCACTTTACAGGCATCTTATGCCAGTGTGGAATTTGACCTCTTGTCTCGTGTGATCTCTCTAAACTGAGCAGAGATTGATCTTCACATCCGACAACTTTTAAAGCCACACTACCTCTTGATCAATGAGAGGAATAGGTGAGTGTGATTGGGTGTATCAGGCCCTTTGAGGTCCCCTGCTGGCAGCCTTGTGGTCCTAATTACACCCGTGCTCCAAGAAGGAACAGGAAAGCTGGGTCCTCCAGGCTGCCTAGTGAGGCTGCAGGGAAGCAGCCAATCACAGCCCAGCAGGCTCATATAAAAGGAGCTGCTGGAGAGAACAGAGCAGATCAGTTGCTGGGTAGAGCCAGAGGAGCAAGGAAGGTGTTCCAGGCTGATGACTTGGACTCAAGCAAGGCTTCAGCCCTGAGGTAAGGGTGAATTTGAATGTGATGAGGCTGAGAAGGGAAGTGGCACAGGGTAATGCAATAGCAAGTAGTTAAAGGGAAGCAGTCAGCAGCTGCTAATTTTAGGGTCCCTGGGTTTGGACCTGGAGTAGTGGCCAGGCCTGGGTTCCCCCCTGGCCTGCCACAGGCAGAGGGACCTAAGCCCAGAGAAGGAGCTTAACCAAGCCCAGAAAAGGGGACAGGAGACCCCAAACAGGATCAGCATTTAATTGAACTGCGTTAACCCCTGAAGGGGATGGAACTGAACTAATGCCTCAGCTAGGGTCAGGAAGGCTCAGAGCAAAGAGTCTCCAGGGAGGGGCACAGGGGCACTGCTCGCTAACAGAGCAGGTAGCATCGGAAGCTAGCCCAGGAGGGGCCAAGGCTAGTCAGAGTGCTGTGAGAGGCCCTGTTAGACTTAGTGAGAACCGAGCCTGGAGTCAGGGCTATGGACCAAGATGTTACAGAGGGCACTGTGAGAGGCCCTGTTGGACTTGCACCCTGGAAAGAGTCTGTTTTGTTTGTACACCTATAGGCACTGTGTGACTCAGCCAGACGGCCGAGGCACTGAAAACCTGCTTTAGAAGTTTAACTATCAACAGGGGTTACCACAAGCAGAGCAAGGTTGAGAGAGTACAAATGCAGACAAACGTGGCCCATTGGGGTGCTCACGTGAGGTCACAATGAGATTTGAACTAATGCTTCCCTGGTTCATATCTCAATGCGCTTTCTCTGAAGCTAAAGGGAATTTTGATTAACAGTCAAATAACTTTTCCCTTTTTTATGGGGAAAATAATCAGAATCTACCATATGCAGTGAGATAGGAGAAAGTCTTACCCTCTGAAACATGCTACTTCCTTTAGAAATATTTATTTACATTTTTTAAAGTGATTGCTCTCTGTTTTCAGAAAGTCTAATTTACAGAGTTGCTATTAAACTACTTTTTCTGGATAACATTTTATCTGCCTGTTCTATGCTAATATAATCAGTCATGCTGTACATCTCTTTCCCACCTCTTCTTCCCCATAAATTTATTCAAAACTATTATAGCTAAAACTGAGTGGATTATTTCATTTGCCTATTGAAATGCTAGGAGTTATTTGGCTTTGAAGAAAGGTGAAGACCCCTGTTGTGTGATGCTGGAACATCTCCTTGAGGAATCAGGGACGTGTTGTGAACCAGTAGGCTATCTCCAGGAGGAATCAGGGAATATGGATATAAAAGCTGCTTTTCCTTTGAAAAGATTAAAAAGGGAAATTAAACAAAATACCAAAATCTATCACAGGACAGTTTAAGTAACTCCCCATCAAATACACTAGCATATGCACGAAAGCTTATGGTTCAGAGTCAGTCCTCTTCTGCTGCTACGTTCTCTCCAATCCTATTCAAGCTTTCCCAAGCGGAGCCTTCCCAGACTGGGACCCATAGCTTTCTAGTTCAGTCCACTTTATAGGAAGGAACTACCCATAACCCCTAGCCTAAAGAGAAGTCTTCTTTTTCATTCAGAAACACCCCACTTACTCTTCCATGATGTAAACTGATCAGATAACTTACGACCCCTTTTAAATCTGTAAAATCACATTCCTTAATTGTGTCGGTTGGACACACCAGGAACAAAATGATCACCAACTCCCTCAAAACACATTTCCCAGGAGAAGTTCTCAGAGTTCTCACCTGTTTCGTAGACACAAAACCTCCAGCCTTTTGCTGTAATATTAGGAACTTGTATTGGGGGTGGAGAAACTTAAGGCAGTGGTCACTCGGCTTCCCATGGCAGAATCAAACACTTAACTGGCCTCTACATCAACACATCTAGGTCCTTCTTTATAATTACTATCCTTATCCAAAATATAATTGGCTTCCTGAATATTTACTCTCCTCAGAGAGGGCTCAATAAATAATGTTGAACAGCAAACGTCTGTGCAAGTACCAGTCTTTCAAAGCATTCTTTCCCTATTCTGTTGTCTGTGAGTCAAATCTGCACATTTCAGGAATTACCCCAGATCACATCAAACTACATAAGTCAGTAGCTCATAAAAGGAGAAACAAACAGTCTCCTGGTCTCTCACATGGTGACCACAATGCAGAGTGTATCCCACAGAGACCCTTCTGCGAGCATTTCCTGACCCCTGAGGGTTCTTTGCGGGTACAGGGCTCTATCAGTATCTTGTTGGAACTGTGTCTAGCTGAACCATCATGGCTTTTGAGTGTGGAAGTCTGTTTGCTTTGTCAAAGCCTAAGCAAATCTTCTTCTTGCAGAATGCTCCCATGTTTCCTGTCATGTCCCCCTCCTGTGCGGGAGTAGCACTTCTGCAGACAGTTCCAGTGACTAATGGTGAGGTGGACACTTGGGTTTTCTTGGAGCAGCTATTAAACAAAGGCTTTCGTATATGTTTTAATACATTGTTAAAATCTTTAAGGACTCCATGGAAACCCAGCTTTCAGTCTTTTGAATCATGTCTCTCTAGAGCAACAAATGCAGCACAGCACACATAATGCGATGATGATGTAGCTGGCGTCAAAGCACTAATATAAAATGTTGTTAGAAATGGCAAAAATTGCAACACTCCAGTCTTTATATGAACATTTAATCCTTTGCTTAGCCCAGGGAGCTCTCATTTCTACTTTGCCATCCTGGTTTTATTCATTAATACATGGCAAGATTAGAGGTCTCTTGTTCTATTGAAGATTTTTTTTCCCATGCTTTCCTACCTCCCACTAGCAGTGAAGTCATTAACCTGGGCAAACCCCCTGTGCAACAAAATAAGGAGTTGCTGTTGTGTATAACACCTTCTTATTTGGATTGATTATTATATTGCAGTGATTCCTAGGAGCCCTGCTCATGAACCAGGACCCCATTGTGCTAGGAGCTGTACCAACACAGAACAGAAAGATGGTTCCAGCTACAAAGAACTTACACTCTGGATATAAAACCAAAGACACCACTGGAAATGTAATAGGTGGGCAAGCTGGCAGGGTGGGCCTAGGCCATGAAAGGCCTTGGAAGTGAAGACAAGTTGCTTGATATAATGAAGGAGGGGTGCAAAGAGACAGGTGACATGGTGAAAGCGACGGGTCAGGAGAATGCTCTTCATAGTAGTGCTTTGAATGGCTATGTTTGCGTTTGCCAAGGCTAGAGAAGAGGAGTTGTCTTAACATTAAGCAGTATATTCACTAAAATCTAATACTGTAGCAACAGAGCTAGCTCACATTTATGGTCTCTGAAACGTGCTCTGGGTACAGTAGGTGGCTGTCCTAACTAGTGATGATCTAAACCCTAGAATTTGATGTAGATTTTGTACACTCCCAAGTTCATGGATGCTCTGTCCTGCATACCAGTTGAGACGAATGTGAAGGTAGGAGCACTAGCAGAACATGCATCCACATCTGGGGTTAGCTGCTGACTCACTCAGCTGAGGTGAAAGGTGTTTGACTCCAAATATTCCTTAGTTGAAATCTTAACTCTATCTATATAAAACTTTAAACAGAACCAAAATAATGAGAACAGAAACACGGCTGCCAGCAGAAAATGTAACACGTTTTTCACAAAGTCATATTTGTGGAAAGTTTCTCCCTCCCCTTTATTTTTTTTGGTGTAAATGTAAAAGAAATTAATCCCATGGTGACATATAATTTGTCCTCATTAGCAGGAAACAGAATTTATTTGTGCTGAAAGGCAATTTGTAAGACTTAAACAGGCCAGCTCAAAATTTCAGCACCACTGATTGAGCATTGTTGACTTGACAGCAAAAGTAACCGTAACTTGCACATAATGAATGCTTTCATGCAGTATGCACAGTCCTCCAAGAGTCCTTATTTCAAAGTATTTAATGCTGTACTGAACATTTGAGTTTGATAGAGGTTGACACAGTCAGGATTATGCTTTCATTTGAATTTGAATTTTTAAGGCTGGGGGGGAGCATATGCTATTGTTTCGTATGGAGTACAGCCCAGCATGCCCTGCTACTCTAAAATATTACAAGCCAGCCTGATGTTGGGCTTTGAATGCTGTACAAAAGGGTGCCTGCCTATTCCTTTGTTCACATACTCCTCTGATTGCATATATTGATTCCTTTCTGTAAGGGTAAAAAAACACAGGAAAATAATCAGCTGTGTCCCACATCAGTCACTGGAAACTTCAGAGTGAGGCACTTGCTTCAAAATTACTGGACAGCTACTGTATATGACATTCATAGATTCATAGACTCTAGGACTGGAAGGGACCTTGAGAGGTCATCGAGTCCAGTCCCCTGCCTTCATGGCAGGACCAAATACTGTCTAGACCATCCCTGATAGACATTTATCTAACCTACTCTGAAATATCTCCAGAGATGGAGATTCCACAACCTTCCTAGGCAATTTATTCCAGTGTTTAACCACCCTGACAGTTAGGAAACTATTTTCCTAATGTCAACCTAAATCTCCCTTGCTGCAGTTTAAGCCCATTGCTTCTTGTTCTACATTAGAGGCTAAGTGAACAAGTTTTTACTCCTCCTCCTGATGAACCCTTTTAGATACCTGAAAACTGCTATCATGTCCCCTCTCAGTTCTTCTCTTTCCAAACTAAACAAACCCAATTCTTTCAGCCTTCCTTCATAGGTTCATGTTCTCAAGCGTTTAATATTCTTTGTTGCTCTTCTCTGGACCCTCTTCAATTATCTCAATCTTTCTCGAAATGCGGTGCCCAGAACTGACACAGTGCTCCAGTTGAAGGCCTAACTAGCGCAGAGTAGAGTGAGAATGACATTCTCGTGTTATGTTTACAACACATCTGTTAATGCATCCCAGAATCAACGTTTGCTTTTTTTGCAACAGTATCACACTTTGACTCATATTTAGCTTGTGGTCCACTATGACCCTAGATCTCTTCTGCCATACTCCTTCCTAGACAGTCTTTCCCAGTCTGTATGTGTTGAACGTGATTTTGTTCCTTCCTAAGTGGAGCACTTTGCATTTGTCTTTATTGAACTTCATCCGGTTTACCTCAGACCATTTCTCCAATTTGTCCAGATCATTTTGAATTTTGACCCTGTCCTCCAAAGCAATTGCAACCCCTCCCAGTTTGGTATCGTCTGCAAACTTAATAAGCGTACTTTCTATGCCAACATCTAAGTTGTTGATGAAGATATTGAACAGAGCCGATCCCAAACACATTGTGTTTGAGGGTGACCGATGTTAGTGCCAGAGACTGTAGAATGGACATTAGTTTAAAGGAGAGTGCTAATTCACAGCACTCGACAATTCATCTGTCTGGTATCCAGGACTTGAATTATTTCCTAATTATTACATGCTATAGGCAGCTGGTCTGTCTGCCCAGCTGAGGAAGGATTAACACCACACCCACAGACTGTTCAGGCCCTTTCTTCAGGGCACACTTTAATGGCTGCACTGCCAATCTTCAGCCCCTCTCACTCCCAAAATTAAAACAGTCTGATGAAAACCCAACAGCTGCCCCCGGGGTTTCCATGCCACAGCCTCTCTGCACCTTGCAACTCTTGTCTCGATTTTCCTCCTTCAGGTCATCTGCCTGGGAGTCCCTCTGCTCCAAGGCTGGCCCTACAAGACAACCCACTTCCTGTAGCTCCTGCCAGCAGAGCTCTTTCCACCCTTAGAGGAATGAGGTGCTCAGGCATTCACTTGACCCCTCTCCAGCTGGGTCTGACTGTCCCCCCTGCACCCCTTGCCAGGCCTAAATGGCTATCCTTAAAGGGGCAGTTTGCCCAGACACTCCACTCCTCTCTGGGCACATCTACACTCCAAAGAAAAACCCACCATGCAGAGTCTTAGAGCCTAAGACAATCAACTGAATTGGGTTCGAGGGGCTCAGGCTGCAGGGCTAAACATAGCAGTATAGACATTACCCACACAGGCTGGAGCCTGGGCTCAGAGACCCTCCCTGTCACTGAGTATACGAGTGCCAGCTCCAGCCCAAGTGGGGATGGCTACACTGCTATTTTTAACCCCACAGCTCGAGTCCCAATGAGTCTGAGGTGGACACTTGAGTTTTCTTCCCATCTCCCCTGCCAGCTCACCCACATGCCTCATTTTCTTGACCCTTGCATGTTTGGTAGATACTTGGATGTCTCATAAAGAAAGGTGGCATTTGTGCAAAACCTCACTAGCATTGTTAGACCCAGTCATCAGTGGGCAGGATTGAATCTGGGATCTTGGGAGTTAAATGCAGGAGCCTCTACCACATGAGCTAAAAGCCATATGGCTGTTGGCTAAGGCTGTAGAGCAGACTCATTAAACTCTCTACGTGGTCTTGGTGCCACTAGATGGGACAGAACACCAAAGCCAGGAGGTTTGTTGGTTACGATTGCAAATGTCTTCCACGGGCTTTTCATAACCACGTACCTCATGTAAGCCATCTGCTGCTCTGGAGTCCAGAGCTCATTTTCGTTCAGAAATTGGATCACATTGAGCTATAGTAAGATATATGGTGAGATTTGCAGCTGGGGCACTTGTAATATGAAGATATACACAGCACACTGGTTTATAAGATATGTATTGCAGCATTATAAAATAGCTTGAACTAAAGCTGTGATGATTGCTTGGTGAAGATTAGACCTTGGCAGTGAAAATAAGCAGATAAGAAGCAGACTTGTAGACATAATTTAGTGAAAGAGCAACATCAAAATTTCCTGGCAATCTGTGCTGCAGGCTGGACACTTGTCTTCATGTAGCCGTTCACGTGGAGAGGGGAAGTGTTGGGTGTCTTGCAATAACTGTAAGAAGGGTTTGAATGTCAAGTTGCTGGATGAGATTGCACCTTACAAAGCTCCCAGTTCTCCAGTAGGAAGAGCTGCTATCTACCATGTCAGAAGTCACATGCAAATTATTAAAATGGCTAGTCCATATTGGACAATTTACCACTGCAGCTTATTGCGATGTTTTGGGGTTCACCCCAGCCAGTGAGGGATTCAGCCACCGTCTGTCTTGTAACCCTGGGTGCCTTGTGGCTGTTTGACTTTAGTTCAGAGCTCTGATCCCCGCAGTGTGCAAGGAGCTCACAAGCCTCTCCCTGTTTTGCCCAATCTCGTTACACCTTGCATGCTGACCTTAAAACTCTTCCAGCCCTGTATTTGCCCCAAACTCGTCCTATTGCAGGGACCAGTCCCTCTCTCTGGACCCTCACAGAGATGGTGTTAAGTGTGCTGTTTCCACAGTAAAACACTCCACGCTGTCAGCATCCTGGAAGCCCACATTCTAATCAACTTGCACAGCACCGATCATAGGTGCCAATTTTCTCCAGTGCTGGTGGGTGCCTGTCCCCCCCACCCCTTTCCCCACTCCTGGCCCTGCCCCAACTCCAGCCCATCCCCTCTCCTAGCCATGCCCCCATTCCAACCCCATCCCCAAAGTCCCAGCCCTGCAAATCAGCTGTTTCTTCTTCGAGTGATTGCTCATATCCATTCCAGTTAGGTGTGCGTGCGCCGTGTGCACATTCATCAGAAAACCTTTTACCCTAGCAATACTCGGCGGGTCGGCTGGGCGCCCCCTGGAGTGGCACCGCTATGGCACCAGATATATACCCCAGCTGACCCGGCCACCTTTCAGTTCCTTCTTACCGCCTGTGTCGGTCGTTGGAACAGTGGAGTGCGGCTTAGCTGACCTCCACCTTCCCTAGCTACTCACAGTTTCTCGTTGTTAATCATATACATAGTTGTTGTTCTTGTAGATATAGATAGATAGATATAGATAGATAGATAGATTTAGTTGTAAGTTGTTAAATTAATAGTATAGTTAGTTATTACTAGTTAGCGGGGTTCGGGGAGTAGCCCCTTCCCCGCACCTGGTGCCGGAGCTCATGCCCGGCTCACCGGGTTTCAAACTGTGCTCGGCCTGTCACAGGCCGATGCCAACAGGAGATCCACACGACTCCTGTTTGAAGTGCCTCGGGGAATCGCACTTAACTGCTAAGTGCTCGATTTGCAAGGCTTTCAAGCAGCGAACTAAAAAGGAGCGGGACATCAGACTGAAACAGCTCCTCATGGAGGCGGCCTTGACACCGCCACCTTCGGCACCGAGCACCGGTCAGTCGGTGAGCAGAGGCACCCCCACGGCACCGGATTGCACCGGTATACCTAAAGACTATTGGCACTGGCCGCCACCGGCCCCGAAGTCAACTCCACGTTGCTCCCTCTCCCCGAGGTCGAAGAAGGCTAAGACTCTGGCTGCTTTGGCAACGTCCATGCCGCAGCCAGAGAGTGCACCTAGATCAGACCACCTGGCGCCGATACCCGCCGCGGCACTGACAAAACCGGCACCGTTGATTCTGGTCCCACGAGGGCCATCGAGTCCGGCGCCTGATAGCTCCCCGGCGCGTACCGCGCTAGAGCTCACTATGGCATCCACGCCAGAGGCGTTTTCGGTGGCGAGAGACTTAGTCGCCCTAATGGATACAGCCTTGCCCCTACCCCTGGCACCGCCGGTGCAGGTAATCCAATCTCTGGGCAAGCCGACCCTGACTAGACCCCCGTCTGTCAGCTCAGCGGAGCGGCACCGCTCAAGATTGTGGTCCCGCAGGCGCTCCCAGTCGAGACGACACTCCCGCTCTTGACGCCGCTCGCAGTCCTAGCACTGTTCCCCTACACGGCACCGGTCAGACTCACGGCACCTGTCGGACTCACGCTCTCCACCTCACTATTCGCAACACCGCTCTAGTTCCCGGCACCGATCCAGGCATCGTACCTCTCGGAGCCACTCACACCGCAGGGACTCGAGATCCCAGTCGACCTCCCGGCACCGGTCTGGTCGCAGGTCCCGGTCTTAATCACGGTACCATTCTGAATACCGGCACTGGTCCCCGCTAAAGAAGGGAGCGAGGTCCGTCGGAACCTCAGCCCAAGGTTTCTCTGCTCCTCCATGGCCATCTAGGCAGACGTCAGTGTCCTCCCACACGGACAGTTACTACGACCAGGACCGTGATACGGAGGTGCCTACCGGGGTCTTCCAGGATGTCCGGTCTCAGGACATGGGACCTCAACAGTGGTCCTTTTGGACACCCTGGGCGTACCAT
The DNA here is from genome assembly GCF_003597395.2 of Chelonoidis abingdonii. NCBI lineage: Eukaryota > Metazoa > Chordata > Testudines > Testudinidae > Chelonoidis > Chelonoidis abingdonii. Next base: position 39,478,760 of record NC_133785.1, on the reverse strand, counting down.
CAGGCCCAAGGTGCTCCACTGGCCCAGACCCGCTCCGCTCCCTCAGAGCATCGGGCGCCAGAGGCCACCATTAGCCGTCCCCCTCCAGCTGGGACAGAGGAGCAGATGATCCATCCGCCAGGCTCCCCGGTACCGCTAGAGCAGGAACCGACCCATGAGCAAGAGGCCATTCAGGACTCTCTCATCCCTGGAGTGTCATCCTCTTCCTCTCCAGATGAGGCAGTGCTAGGGACACTCATCATCAGGGCCCCACCGATTAGACCTCAGAGACTCATCAGGGACTCCTTAGGAGGGTGGCGAAGGTCAAGTCAATCTCCCGATATAGAGGAAGTTCAGAGGGTCGAGGCCCCGTGTTTGCAGTGTGAGCATCGGTGTCGGCGGGATGCCACCCACTAGGGTGGCTCTTGGCCTTTCCATTAAGACCATCCAGGCCACTGCTGACACCTTATGGCAGTCCCCAGCTTCCATTCCCCTTACGGCAAAGGGAGATCGAGATGAAATACATGGTACCCTCCGGGGTATGCATAAACCCCTATATAGTCCATCCTCCTCCCTTCTCATTAGTTGTCCAATTGGTCAACGAAAGGGAACAGCCGGTTGGCCAACAGGCACCAGCCCCCATTAATCTTAAGGGAGGCTAGAGCGGTATGAGACCCTACTGGGCCGCAAGGGTGTATTAGGCGGGTGCCTGCAGCTCCGGGTGGCCATAAGCAGCTCTTGTGAGCTGTTATAGCTCACAATCTTGAGGCAGAGAGGTGGGTAGATTCACGAACTACTACCCCGGAATCGACGCCAGAGTTGCCGCAATTCCTGGGAGAAGGGAAGGAGGTGGCTAAGAACCATAACTTTCTAAGCTTCTCTTGATGCAGCCGACTTGGCCGCCAGAACTCTGGCCTCAGGTATCAACCATGAGGAACATAATCTCCTGGCTCCAGGTCTGGCGCAGTCTTGACCCACCCAAGCATCCAAAATTACAAACCATACAGAGGACTTACCCTTTTGAATTGGCAAGGGCCTGTTCTCTTGAGAAAACGACCCACAGGTTGCAGGTTTAAAACGGCACAGAGTCATCATGCGCTCGTTGGGCTTGGCATAAACCTGTGACCAACGCAGACCTCTTCCGCCTCAACCCCACCGCCTGTACTTTGTGCCCGGCACGGCAAGGACTTCAGAAGGAAAGGTGTGGGCGGGAGTGACGTCAAGACGCCAGTCCGGGCCCCCAAGGGAACAAAACCACGGGCCCCAAAAGCACCTCGGGGCCTGAAAGAACCTACCTTTGAGAGGGTACCACGCAGGATGGCCTGTACCACGTTTCAGGACACGATCCTTCTCCTCCCTTCTCCAACCTTACTCTCCTACTTACTTCCGGCGTCTGGTCCCAAATTGACCTCAGATATCCTGGGTTCTACGCACGGGTTAGTAACAAGGATACCACCTCGACCATTTTTTCATCTCCAGCCTTCCTAGTCCCTCTTTCCAGGGACCCATCTCATAGAGCAAAGTCCTCCCTATACAAGAGTGCAGTCTCTCCTTGCCACAGGAGCAATAAGGAGGTACCACCAGACGAGAGGGGAAAGGGTTTTACCCCCTCTACTTTCCCTGATCCCCAAGTCCAAGGAGCCTCAGGCCTTATCCTGACCTGCGAGGCACTCAAAAGTTCATGTCAAGTTGAAGTTTCCGACCAATTGGTCTCCCTGGGGGTACTATTATCCGTCCTTGGATCCTGGAAGACTGGTATGCCACACTCGACATGGAAGGACTCTACTTCCAATCGCCATCTTCCCTTACTGCACAGGAGGTATCTATCGCTTTGTGGCATCAACCAAGCACTTCCAATTCACTGGTCCCCCCTTGGCCTCTCCAGCCCAAGGGTGTTTATGAATGCAAGATGGCCGTCGTTGCCGTCCACCTCCGCCGGCCAGCCAAGATACATGTCTTCCCGTCATCTGGACGACTGGCTATCAAAAGTAACCTCCCAGCTTTTCAGGTCCACAGCACGTGGACTAATCCACGGACTATTCTCCGATTGGGGCTGCTCCTCATATGTTGAAAAGTCCACTCTGTCCACCAACAAAGCTGGGACTTCATAGGGCAATATGACTCCACTCGAGCCAGGCCTACCTACCTCAGCCACATTCCCAGGCAACTTACGATGATCATTCGAGCGTCTGCAGACTCCCCAACCACCTCGGCTTGCATGTGTCTTGGCCTACTGTGGCACATGGCCACATGTACTTATGTGACCAAATATGCCAGGCTCCGCCTCCGGCCCTTTCAAACGTGGCTCAATTCAGTCTGCCGTCGCCGGTCAGGACCCAATAGACATTCTGGTGACAGTTTCCCCCGAGCACCTTATGCTCCCTGACTTGGGCTAAGTCCCTCCCTGGTGTGTGCAGGGCTACTGTTCCATCCACCACAGCCCTCGCTGTCCCTGATGACAGATGCGTCATCTCTCGGTTGGGGGGCTCACCTAGGTCACCTTCGTACCCAGGGCCTTTGGTCATCGCAGAAGCTGAACGGTCGACAATAAAACATCCGAAAGCTGAGAGCAGTCGCCTCGTGTGCCAGGCGTTCCAGCACCATCTTCACGGCCGTTGTGTCTCAGTGTTTACAGACAACACAAACGGCCATGTATTATAATCAACCAAACAGAGAGGGACTCGCTCTTCTTCCCCTGTGTCAAGAGACCATTCGACTCTGGGACTTCTGCATAGCCACTCAATAGACTCTGGTAGCGTCCTTCTCCAGGAGTTTGGAACACTCTGCGGATCAGCTGAGCAGCTCCTTCCTCTGCCATGAATGGTCAATAAGACCAATGTTTATTCATTCGATCTTCCAAGAGTGGGGGGTTTCGCCTCATAGACCTGTTCACCTCTCGCGTTGAACAGAGAGTGGCAAGCGTTCTGCTCTTCCAGGTGTTTTTCACTGGGATTGATCACAGACGCATTCCTCATGTCGTGGAGGCACCACCTGCTCTATGCCTTCCCACCATTCCGTCTGGTTCACAAGGTCCTAAAAAAACTCCGCAGGGGGACAGAGCGCATCTAATCCTGATTGCGCCAGCGAGCGGCCAGACAGCACTGGTACACCACCCTGCTTGTCTGTCCATAGCTAGCCCAGTTACCCTGTCACCCTTCCGAACCTCATAACAGCAGAACCACAGCAGTCTTCGCCACACAGGACCTGCAGGCCCTTCACCTCACAGCATGGCTCCTGCATGGTGAACACATTCAGAGTTACGCTGTTCCGCTCCCGGTACAGCATATTCTCCTTAGTAGCAGAAAGCCTTCCACTCGGTCCACGTACCCGGCAAGTGGGAACGTTTCTCCTGCTGATGTACAACGCAGAATGGTACTCTTTCTGAGGTCTCGATCCCCGCAGGAGAGTCACTAGTTAAGCCCATCTAGACCGACTCCCGGAGCTGAAGAAAGCGCGAAACGAGATGTATACTAGCCCCGCCAACTAGTCTAGGCCAATCAATGCTACAGCCACGCGAAAAGAAAAAAGGAAAAACTCAAGAGACGAATTTCTCTGAGGAGTAAATCACACAAAGACCTGCGGCCTATCTAGCCACACCGTGCCACATCCTGTAGAGAAAAGTGAGCCCATCTGTTTATAGCAAGCAGCCACAAAACCGCTTATTTTTAAGGGTTAGACAATATTAAAAGAGGAATTCTAGAAAGGACACTATGGAGTGCATCTACCCCCCAGTACGCCGCCCTGCCCCCATCTGGGACCTCAGCTTAGTCCTAAGCAGACTTATGCATCTGCCATTTGAGCCATTGGCAACTTGCTCACTCCTGTACCTGTCGTGGAAGACAGTCTTCCTAGTGGCCATTACATCGGCCAGAAGGGTCTCCGAACTTTGAGTGCTTACGGTGGACCCACCGTATATTGTCTTTCACAAGGACAAGGTACAGCTGCGACCTCATCCGGCGTTCCTCCCTAAGGTAATGACGGCCTTCCATATCAACCAGGACATCTTCCTCCCGGTCTTCTTTCCGAAGCCTCACTCTTCTCGACGGGAGCAGCAGTTACACTCCTTAGATGTCCGTAGGGTGCTCGCTTTTTCTATCGAGCGGACAAAGCCCTTCCGGAAATCCCCCCAGCTGTTCGTGGCAGTCACTGAACGGATGAAAGGTCTACCAGTCTCCTCCCAGAGGATCTCCTCTTAGATAACGGCGTGCATACGCACATGCTATGATCTGGCTCATGTCCCTTCAGGCCATCTCACTGTGCATTCTACCAGAGCTCAGGCTTCATCAGCCGCTTTTCTGGCCCACGTGCCTATCCAGGAGATATGCTGCACAGTGACCTGGTCATCGGTCCACACCTTTGCTTCGCACTATGCTCTGGTCCAACAGTCTAGAGATGATGCAGCCTTTGGCGCAGCGGTTCTGCACGCTGCCACATTTCACTCCGACCCCTCCGCCTAGGTAAGGCTTGGGAATCACCTAACTGGAATGGATATGAGCAATCACTCGAAGAAGAAAAGATGGTTACTCACCTTCGTAACTGTTGTTCTTCGAGATGTGTTGCTCATATCCATTCCAAACCCACCCTCCTTCCCCACTGTCGGAGTAGCCAGCAAGAAGAACTGAAGGGTGGCTGGGTCGGCTGGGGTATATATCCGGTGCCATAGTGACGCCACTCCAGGGGGCGCCCAGCTGACCCACTGAGTGTTGCTATGGTAAAAGGTTTTCCGACGAACGTGCACACGGTGCGCGCACACCTAACTGGAAAGGATATGAGCAACACATCTCGAAGAACAACAGTTACAAAGGTGAGTAACCATCTTTTCATGGGGCAAGCGCTGGGAGGGAGGGGGGAGAAGCAGGATGTGGCGATGCGCTCGCAGAGGAGGCGGAGGTGAGCTGGAGCAGGGGGTGGGGCCATGGGAAGCTGCTGATTTTTTTCCGAGAGTGCTCCAGCTCGGAATTGCCTTTGTCTTACAAGTCAGGATTCAATCTCCTGTGTGTCTCTGTGGTACAATAATGTTGGCATCCTTTCATCTGTGAGAGGTGGTGGGAATTGCAGCCTATGATGTAGATGGTTTGCAATGTCTCGTGGGACTGAATAGTGCAATTTGAGGTTTGCATGATCTTTGGCTATTATTACAAATGTCTGTATCTTGGTTGGGAGCTGCTCGTTTCCTATGGGCTCTTTTCTCTTCAAGCTGTAGGAGCCAGGTCCTGTCATTGACTTTGATGCCCTGATGGAGATGATAGTGCCGCTTGTTATGATTATTTGCCAAGATTTCCCATTGGTCAGGATAAATTTCTTCATGTCTCACTTGCATGTGTCTTTATAGCAAAGCTTGGGATGTACTGTTCTCTTGGATAGCTCCCCGTATAGCATGTCCTTGAGTATATGTCCATCTTCCAACCTACTCAGGTGGCCCAGCTAGCGCAGTAGTCTTTGCTTGAGCAGGGCTGTCATGCTTGGTGAATTTGCCCTTTGAAGAACCTCTGTGTTGGTGACTTTATCCTGTCATTTGGTGTTGAGTATGTGGCATAAACAATGTAGGTGGAAACTGTTTAACCTTTTCTCCTGATGAGCTTAAGTTGTCCATGTTTCCCCACCATACATGAGAGTGCTGAGGTTTGGTACACTAGCATTTTGGTCCTGATGGTCAGCTTTGAGTAGTTCCATGCTCTTTTAGTTAGTCTGCTAAAGGTGGTAGCAACCTTTACAATATGAACATTTAGTTCTTCATCCACTGAGAGGTTGGTGGTCACTGTAGAACCTAAACAGCTGAACTTCTGGACGGCTTACCCCATCTTCCATAGAGCAGGGGGGACAGACCAGGACTTAGAACAGCTGTGTCTCACTAATTAACAAGGCAGTGTAGGGAAATGCACATATCTCCCTCCATTCCTGCTGCTTTATGTGGAGAGAGAGTTAACCCTTGAGGGCTCAGCCGATTGCTAGTTCATCATTTAGCAGTAAGGGAAATATCCCACCCTCTGACTCCTCCACCTCAACCAAGCTTCACAATCATCATCACTGTGTACCAGTATTAAATTGTTTGTTTAAAACTTATACTCTGTGTGTGTGTGTGTGTGTGCGTGTGTGTGTATATATATATATAATACTTTTGGCTGGTGGAAAAAAAATTCCCTGGAACCTAACCCCCTCATTTACATTAATTCTTATGGGGAAATTGGATTCGCTTCACATCGTTTCACTTAAAGTCACATTATTCAGGAACATAACTACAATGTTAAATGAGGAGTTACTGTACCTAGCATGATGGGACCCCAATCTCGACTGGGGCTTGTGTGCTCTGTAATACAAATGTAGAGTAACTTAAGCCCCTGAGAATAAAGGAGGCTCAGGTCTGTATCACGTAGCTAAGAGCCTAGTGCAATTCACCCAGTATGAACAAGATGTTTAATCACCAATGAGGATTTAGCTGGAAGAAATCTAGAAGTTGCATTTGCTTGATTAAATATATGAAGGGGATTGTATGATGGGGTTGCCTGTGACAGCAGGGGACTGGACTCTGTGGACCAGAGGTCTCTTCCACGCCTATGTCCTATATATGAACTAACTTGGACCAATTTAGTCGTCCTAACAAGAATATTGTCATGGGTCTTGAGATTCAGTAGAGTGGTGTGGAATTGAACACTTAACATGGCAGAGCTTGAATGCCTGCCTCAGTTTTACCATAAAGAGTTCCTGGTAACTCCATCCAGACTTATCCTGTGGCTTATTACGAAAACTAGTTCAAATAGTCCTCAGCAAGAATTCTGAACGTAGTTCATTTCCCACACCCAGTGTATATAGTCCTTAAAACCCCATTCTTCCCAGCCAGCACAACCATCAGCCTCTCTGCCTTGTCAGCCTCCGGTGTCTTCTGCTACAATCAATCCTCTTCTGTTCTTCTGCCAGGCCAGTTGCTCTAGCCCCACTAACTGGACTGCAACCCTGCTCTTCCTCTTCACGCAGCACACAGTCAACTTGTGGAACTCCTTCCCTGAGGAGGCTGTGAAGGCTGGGACTATAACACTGTTTAAAAGAGAACTGGATAAATTCATGGTGGTTAAGTCTATAAATGGCTATTAGCCAGGATGGGTAAAGAATGGTGTCCCTAGCCTCTGTTCGTCAGAGGATGGAGATGGATGGCAGGAGAGAGATCACTTGATCATTGCCTGTTAGGTTCACTCCGTCTGGGGGACCTGGCATTGGCCACTATTGGTAGACAGATACTGGGCTAGATGGACCTTTGGTCTGACCCGGTACGGCCGTTCTTGTGTTCTTATGTTCCTCGCTGGAACCCTGATGGCTTCTCTGCTGGGAGATCTTTACTGTGGGAGTATTGTTCATGCTCCGCAGCCCTCTCACTGGGTCTAGCTGTCTGGCATGGAAACATCAGTGGGGAAGCTTCTCTGCTGCTCCCTGCTTCAGCCCTTTGGCCCTGCTCTCGTGCTTAGGGAAGTCAGCAAACCCCACTTGCTGCTCTTCTTTCCATCAGCCTTCCCCCCAAGAAACATCTTCTACTTCTTTCTGGGGCCTGCCCCTGACTCCCACTCTGACAGCTCTAACACACCAGGAGTCTCTCACTGGGGCTCTCCCCCTAGCTCTGATTCTCCCTTATCCTCGATAACCCCAGGTACCGTCCCTCCCTCTGGATCAGCCAAGCTGGTACTGGAGCCAATCGCCCTGGGGCAGTGGCATTGTACTTTCAGAGACCTGTTGCCTGGGTTTTCTGCTAGAGCTGGCCTGGGAATTTTCCATGGAAAAGATTTTTTCTTGGTGGAAAATATGATTTCAGATTGAAATATAACTTCAAATTGAAATTTTCCTGTGAACTTTGTTTTGCAGAAATTTTTAAATACCGTTGAGGGGAAAATCTCGACAATATTTTTTGTTTTTGGCTTATGGGACCCAAATCAAAATATTTCAGATTTTTGAACTGAACCAAAATGTTTAGTTTTGAGTCAATTCAACATTAAATTGCAGCTCTGTATGGTGCCACATTGAACTGTAACGCCATGAGGCAGGCCCATTCGTTCCTATGGATGGGCTCCTTGTGCAGACTACATCTCCCAAGAAGCACCTGGGTCTCCTCCTCTCTGACTGATCTGCCTGTATACATCCGGTAGTGTATATGTTCTTTCCTAGCCTGGCTGTGCAGTGAGGGCAGGGTTCTGACTCCAGTTGAAAGATCCATTGACTTCAGTGGAATTACTTGAGGAATAAGGTGCTACTCACCATATGGGGGCAGAATTGGAGCCTTCATATTTAATTACCATTGAATGAGTGCAGGTGTGGCCCTTCTGCTGAGCGATAGCCTATTTCAGGGCTTTGTAGGTTGGCTTCCTGTTGAAGGAGATAAGCGATGCAGAGTCTGTGTATATTCTTAGTGCAACTTGTTCTGTTTACATGTGCCCACCAGTCCTGGAACAGAGGCGTTCACAAACAGCACACACCAATTCCCTCTTACAGGGCTTTCAGCCCAAACATTAGCTTCTCAGTGTTACTCTGCCCCAAGAATTGACTCTAGTTACAGAGATTAAAGCGGAGAACAAACTCTTCTGCTGTTTTCAGCAGCTCCTTCAAAAAGAAACTTAATTGCAATACTAACATAGTGTTTCTTCAAAACTGACCAGTGGTTGCATGCCAAGAAAATGAAACTCTGAAACTATGCTTACCAGCACCACCTGGTGATGTCTGCTATAACACAGCTATACTTAAAGGGCGTTTTTCTCCTTCAGTACCAATATCCTCTGTTGCAACACTCAGCTATGCCATGTCTTAGCGCACACACTGTGTCCACATTGGTGACATTGCACTCCATAATGCTTTATGGAAATATGCTTGTGAGTGTAAATATGACATAGCTGTGATATGTTTTATGCTAGATATGCCATGTAACATGTCTTTGCAAAGACTATGATCTACTGCAGTGGTTCCCAAACTTGTTCCGCCGCTTGTGCAGGGAAAGCCCCTGGTGGGCTGGGCCGGTTTGTTTACCTGCTGCATTCACAGGTTCAGCGGATCATGGCTGTGGTTTGCCGCTCCAAGCCAATGGGAGTTGCTGGAAGTGGCGGCCAGTATGTCTCTTGGCCCGCGCCGCTTCCAGCAGCTCCCATTGGCTTGGACACTGTACACATCCAAGACTAGATTGACTTTGGGGCCTCAGTCCAAGCTCCACCAGTGTGCGCACACCATTTTGCACCCTCTCTCCCCCTGTATACACTCCTTGGTGCACTCCTCTACAAGATTCCAGCACCTGCATGTGCCCATGACAAAATGTTCATATGCAATCCTCACTGGCAGGATGGCACTGAGGGCCTGATCCAAGGCTTGCTCAAACAGTGGAGGATATTCACTGACTTCAATGGGTATTGAAATGGGTCTTGCAAGGTTGCCCCGTCCAGCTCTGCTCTGAAGTCTCGTCCTGCAGAACCTTGTCTCCTAGACAGTCAGTTCAGGGAATGAAGCTTTGCTGTGAATGAACACTGCCACTGACAAGCCTTGCAATCAGTCGGGCTTGGAATATAATGAAGTTGGTGGGACTTGTGCCCAGGAAGATGTGGCCAGAATTGGCAAAACTTTCAAGTGTGCACATCCTAATTTTACATCTCTAAATAAAAGTGGCTCTTTTTTAAATCCCAGGAGTGCGATGCCCATGTGACTTAAATGGAAGTCGATAAGAGTTGTGGGTACTTGAAGAAAATAATTTCAGTTAGCTGGGAGCCCAAACCTGGATTTAGGTTTTAGCACCCATGTTTGAAACGGTGGGCTTAAGTGTCTAGAAGAGCTTGGGTTTAGGTAGAAAAGAAGTCTTAAAGTAACTGCAGAGATTATTTAGCCCACTTGTCACCCCATGGTATGAGTCCATTCTCATTGAAAGAATCCTAAACATAAAAAGATGCATCACTGTTTTTCCATTTCCTGCCTGAGCTCTGTGGTCTGCCTCCTTGTTTCTAAGCAAGGGGATAGGGATATTGACAGGAATATAAATGAAGCAGGACATGCACTTCACAAAAGGTGACAGCAAAGGAAAACCAATGACTTTGTTCTATCAAGAGACGCACATTTCCCATCCTTGAGCATAACATTCAAAGTATTCAAACTTGCAGGGCCATTTTCTCAAAGTATGTTCTCTATTGCTCAGTTTGCTTTGATTTAATTTTTTTTCCTTTTTTTGCAAATGCTGGGTGTTAGTTGCTACAACACTGCAGCAATAAGCTGTAGGTGAAATCCATGCTCCTGGAGTTAATTTTCTGAAACAACAACAATTCAGACTGTCTCTGGATGGCAGCAGTGGCACAGAACAGAGCATGTTTTCCTTAAGTCAGAGTATGATGCAAACTGAGGTGGAAAGTGACTGCAGAAATATCTGATAAAACTGCAGAGGTATCTGAACTCCCTTCCATGGCAAGGCTGCTGTAAGCTTTGGTCTGACAGAGACTCCGTAATCCTAGGTGCAAACAGAGGATTTTATAACCTAATTTTGGAGAACTATCCCTAGCATCTCCACCTGCTCAATTTCTATTGCAGTTACAGGCTTCTGCATGTTTGATAGTAGTGCTAATATGGTAAAATATTTGTTAAATCTCCTTAAAGCAGTAGAACATGTTTGGGAGGACATTCATTCTTTATACAGCTTTAACAGCACAATACATATGCTAACAAATTTAAATTTAGGGTTAGGCTTTGTTTAAGTTTGTTAGCATATGTATTTTGCTGTTAAATTGGTCAGGAGCCCTCCAGAGGGGAGGGGTGCGGGAATGGAAAGTGTTTAAACAGTGTTTCTTATACTTTCTCCCCATTGGTCTGAATTATCCCTGACATCCATACTGCATCATGTCAAGTCCAAATCATTATGGGAATGCCTCTGCTTGCACTGACCAGAGGATGTTTGGATTCTGATGTCAGCCCAGTTCTTCAGCCTGATGGGAATCAGGTGTTGTCCCCAGTGTACACAGAATTCTTCTTTGCAACTAGTCTAATATGCATTTTTTGTTACCTGGAACTGGAGCAGCAAAATAAAGAAAACAAATGCCTCATTTTCCAACTTTGTGGGTGAGAGAATTATAAGTGAAGATTATAATGCCAGACACTGACAACCTTAAACTGGCTGCCTCAGGAATCTGCCAAGAACTTTGCTGAAAATATGTTCTTCATCTTAGCAACGGATCTAAGACTTATCACACATCTGCCCACCTTATATTTGAATGAAGCTCCTTCTGATCTGACAGCTCAGGCATTGTCAGTTCATCCAGACCAATTTACAAACTTGGAGCCTAATTCTGTAAACTCTTAATCATTTGATCAGTCCTACTGAAGACAATGGGATTGATTTGCATGACTATGGACCACTTCAATCAGTGAGGGCATATTGGCTGGCACACATTCAGGTTAATGGTTATTCAGTGTTCCTTTGCAGTTACTGGGTTTACGAACATTAAAACGTTATGTGCTTGGGTGGTGTAAAGCATAACACAGGTTTTTAGGTTTGCAAATCTGTGAACCTCTGCCTCTTTGAGATTTATTTTCTTTAATTTCAGAATGTCTTTTGGGAATACTCATGTACGGGAAATAGCTGGGACTTACGATTATGCTATTTCTATGCTTGTATATTCATCTTGGTATCTAAAGTTATGAGTTTAACATGTAGTAAACATAGCTAATGCCCACAAGATATTTAGCCAGCACCTGAAGGGACAAGTCAAGCTGGATGGCCCATTAAGGAGCATTTAGCTCACAATGAACACTGGAAAACGCCTGTCTACCCTTAATGGACTTTTTGTGAACGTTCTAACTAGAATATGGGTGGGGGTGATGGACATGTAACTTGCCCATGTGACTCCAAACACCATCTTTCTCAGTGAGAACAGATTTCCCTTTACTTGGCTGAAGCTAAAAGGTCCTGACCTGGAAACATCTCCATTTTGCCTCTTTGCTGCTCTGGCTGCTTTCCTGCTCCAGCATTTGGACTATGAAAATATACTAATGGAGCATTCTAACCAAGGGACTGAAGGCTTTGAGGTAATCTGGAGCCTTCATATTTCCTTGATCCTTTGCAGATGGATTTATGAGTTGGATCTGGTACAGAGACTGTTCTAGCTTCATTGATTGCTGATTTCTCCCTTGCAATGGACAAAGATCAGATGTCTGCTGACTTTCTCACATGAGCCAGGAGCCTTTGATACATGTGGTATAAGCAACACAGTCCTTGCTTGAGTGGTTTTCTTCTTTCCTCTCCAAATGTCAAAGCCTGTTCCCATTGAACTCAATAGCAAAACTTCTTTTGATCTCAATGGGAACAGGATTTGACCCCAAGAGATCAGAGAATATGATTTTGATCAGCTGCTCATCTGTCCAGAGACAGTTCTCATGCACGTTCTGCCAGGCTGATTTTGATTGCCCATCCTGTATATCATGCTGAGGAAAATAACAAAACAATTTAGGCTGTAGTTCTATCAAGATGTACATGGCACACACGGTTCTATGCCTCTCTTCCATCAAATCCAGATGGGCCAGCATCTTTGCTTTCTTCTTGCCTGGCAGAGAGCAACACTTAGATAGGCAAGCTGGCAGAAGCTTAGTTTGGATGTAAGGGAGGCACTGATAGTGTGTTAAGGGAAAGTGGGGTGATTGTCCATCCTATCCTTCTTTGATTTAAGAAGTTTTCAATCTGAGGTGCTGCTGGGTCCTCAATGACACCTGTAAGCATCATTTTACAAGTGCATCTGTTAAACACTCGTAAAATTTTAAACAGGTAAGAGGGGTGTCAGAGGGGATGGGGACAGCAGGGGGGCCCTGGGCTGGGGGCGGGAAGGGGAAGAGTCACCTGGAGAGTCACATGCCCCCCCCTTGTGTCCCTCCCATGAGTGCAGTACAGGCAAGAAATGATTTCTACTTGCACCACTGCTATTGACCACTCTCTTAGCAGCTGTTGGAGCCTCACGTGGGGACAGCTGCAGCTTGTTAACCCCACCTGCAGTATAAGGGGCTCTCTAGGGAGCGGGGACTAGGGGTGGATGGAAACTGAGAAACAGCTAAACTGAGGCTGAGACTTGTTAAGTTACCAATAAAGGCAACACCAGGAAGAAGGGTGAGTTTGGACCGTGGTTCAGGGGTCTGCAAACTCTGTGCAGGATGGGGACAGAGGGAGTGCTTGTTCACAGCACAGAAAACTCCCTGGACACTACAAGGGAAAACCTGCATCCTTTTTTTATTGCTCAGCAATGCCGGTCTATAATAGCTGGAGCAAACTGCCCCGGTTTGAAGAAAGAGCTATTGAAATGTGATGTAACAAGCAGCCTCAGTAATACTGACATGAATCCAAGTGCACAGGGCTCCTTGGGAGCTGTAAAACCTTCAAATAACCTTCAAAATGACGCCCAATAGTTTTTCCACACATATGTCTGAGATCTCAGAACTTACGGGGTTAGAGGCAGGTGCTGTGTATTTCAATAGGAAGCTAAGAATCTCCCCTTCTCAGCATTCTTGAACTCCCACTTCTAGCTTTGCAGTTGTGAGAGTGACTTTCAACTTACCACAGGGCTGTCTTTGTGTGTTGCCTGCCTCGTCCTGAATCAGGTCAGTTTCCCTTTGAGGGGAAATCTCTAGGTTTGATGAAAAGAAGGAAATGTTCCTTTGGCAGCTTGGCTGACACAAGATCTCTTCGTTTCATTTCCCCCCACCCCCAAATCTGCTTGTGAGTTTTGATGCCATGGAGATGGTTTAATGGGTAGACAGCCAGTGTTCCTGGGGGGACTGTTATTGAGGGTACATCAGGGAAGGTGGGGAGCTGGGCTGGAAGCAGCTCAGCCACATGGACAGAGCAGCGTAGGATTTAATAAAATTTCACTTGTACAACTTAAAGTGCACTCAGCTTCATGCTAGTGAATGAAACACGGTGCTGGTGTTAGAGCTGAGTTTTCTGCAGGGCAGCCCCTGGCACCAGGACCCGTGGATCTCCCTGTAAAGCAGCCCAGAGCCCGGATTTCAGACATAACCCAGCCCCAAAGTCCACTGCCTTCAGCCTCACAGCAGTCCTAGGAATCCTGGTGAGCTATTGCTTCCCAAAGCAGCATACATGTGTGGAGCAACACATGTTTTGCATCAGAGATCAGCGTAACCTAAGAGCATCCCAATGCCAGAGGGCAAGGGGCTCCCTGGTATCAGTTCCACCTGGCCTGAGCAGTAAAGTGCACCCCTATTCATTAATGCCATGAACTGTCTCAGATTTGTGTCATGTAAAGTATCTTTGGAAAATGAACACCACGCTGATCATTCATATTCCTGTGTGGTGTATGTATGGTAAATGCCCAAGGGACCATACAAATATGAAGGAAATGTGGGAGTAAAATGTGTTCCCCAGACTTGCATGGGGAGGGGGAAAATGGGTGTCTCCCGGACAAATGACAAGCCAGTGTTTCCAGCCAAGATTCACCAGAGTCCATTGGCAATCATGGCAAGTGGCCATTCATTTGCAAAGGAGTGGGCAGGAGCAGATCAGTTAGGGGTATGGAACAGCTTCCATATGAGGAGAGATTAATAAGATTGGGACTTTTCAGCTTGGAAAAGAGAGAGAGGTCTATAAAATCATGACTGATGTGGAGAAAGGAAATAAGGAAGTGTTATTTACTCATAGCACAAGAATTAGGGGTCACCAAATGAAATTAATAGGCAGCAGATATAAAATGAACCAAAGGATGTATTTCTTCACACAACACACAGTCAGCCTGTTGAACTCTTGCCAGAGGATGTTGTGAAGGCCAAGACTATAACAAGGTTTTAAAAAAAACAACAACAACAACAACTAGATGGCCATTGATGGACCTTATCTCCCATGAACCTATTAGCCAGGATAGGAAGGGATGCAAAACCATGCTCTGAAGTGTCCTCTTGTTTGCTAGAATCTGGGAATGGGCGACGGGATGGATCACTTGATGATTCCCTGTTCTGTTCATTCCCTCTGGGGCACCTGGCATTAGTCATTGTCAGAAGACCAGATACTGGACTACATGGACCATTGGTCAGACCCAGTACAGTGGTTCTTATGTTCTTATCAATTTGCGTTATAGCAAACACCAGCAGGAGAAGAAACCGGCTTGGAATTTCCTTCATCAGACTCCATATCTCTTTCTTCAAAGCTTGCATGAACTGTATTTGGGGGGCTAATCTTCTGAAGAATCCACTTCAGATGTTTACTGGACTATAAAGGAGAAGCAAAGGGAAAGTAAAACAAGTTTGTTTAATTACAAAGAGGTTTTAAGTGAGATCATGTATAAGGAATAAAGACTGAAATTATTACAAATAAAAGTGAAACAGGCTTTCTAATGCTAAAGACTTTACAAGTGATTGCCTAGGCACCCGTTAAGATTCAGACTCCTGGGAGGACACCACTATTGACCTCTCTCCATTCTGACAACTGACCCTTTATTCCTACCCTGTGTTTTCTATCTTTAACCAGTTACCAGTCCCTGAGAGAACCTTCCCTCTTATCCCATGACCAGACCTCTTCATTATTTACTGCTCCCTCTATTTTTGTGTCATGCAAACTTTGTCAGTGATTTTTGTTTTCTCCCAGGACACTGATAAAAAAATGTTAAATAGTGTAGGGTCAAGAATAGATTCCTGCAGGTCCCCACTAGAAACCCAGCTGTTTGATTATTCTGTTTCCAACTACATTTTGAGACCTATGTTCGGTAGCTTTTAATCCCTTTAACATGTGCCAATTTAAGTTTCTTTCTAGTGTTTTTTTAAATCAAAATGGTATGCAGTATTAAGTCAAATACTGTACAGAAGTCTGTGTATATTACATCAGCGCTATTAAATTTATCAACCAAACCTGTAACGTCAATGGGGAAAGAAGATATCAAGTTTGTTTGACAGAATCTGTTTTCCATAACCCATGCTGACTGGCATTAATTATATTACTCTCCTTTAATTAACATTGTTTGCTTTTTCTCTTAGCTGTAATGAGAGTAACTTCTGTTAGCCATAGGGGTCTATTGGCAAGTCATTCTTTCAATCTTATTTTGTCACACAACATATTTAGCTAGACTGGTGGGGCAGGAAAGGGAATCTTCCAATAGACAGGGTTAAAGGGGCCATTTATTGAACAGTCAGGACAGAAATTAAAAACACAGCTTGTCTGCAGCTTGGCATCTTGATACCCAACCTCCAGCTCCAAGCTACAGAGACTACACAAAATAATCCCATTGCATTTAAAAACGGCAAATGAGAAGATGTTCGGGAGGCAAAACTTTACTGAAATTAACATAAAGCCTCTTAATCAGCAAGTGTAATCCTCAGTAGGAAAAGAATCCAAAATGTATTTAAAATCTCTGAACGACTAGCCTCTCTAATGTGAAGCAAGGATCCAAGTAAACGAATGATTTGCTTAAAAAATTCTGACTAATCTTTGGAACATTAAAATTAATATAAACTTGTGATCTCAAGTTCTATCCACTTTAGATCTGATTTCAGTAAGTACATATAATTTGGAATGGGACCTGCAGCTGTCTTATATGCAAATACTCAGGGAACACAGCCCGGTGTTTTAATCAGGGAATATTTAGGGAGGTCTGCTGCACCATTTTGTGTGTAATCCATAGATACATTTTAAGTGAATTAAAATAGAAAGAAATCCTATTTCAGAAGGGCAAACTGCAACTGCGGAAACATTTTAAACAGGCCACCTTTCCTAAGCAAACAGTATTATAGATTCTTGTTACATCTGCTAGCATTTTGAAAGTTGCAAACCTTTGTTCTGACATGCCTGTGACTTTCCAAAATATCCCCCTTTTGTGTTGAAAATTTCCATTCGGTTCTATGGGCTTTTGTTTACTTTGCAAAATCACTTCAGTCCTGTAAGTTATGGGAGGGAAGAAAACAAGTGAACTTTTCTCACTTAAACAATGCTCTGGCCACCTTTTTAAACCCCCGCCCCCCCGCCACAACAAAAGCTACAGCAAAAATGCCTGTTGAAACTTGGCAAAGATCCAGACCCCCAATGGGTAAAGGGTCAGAGCAGCATCATGGGATCCTAAAAGCCCCATAACCAGCCAGAGAAGGGTCCTCCAGTCCCCCATAAGACTGTCTTCCAAGGGATCCCTTTCGTCTTGGCGTAGCAGATATGCAGGGGGGTGGAGGGGCATGGTGGAGCAGAACCCCTGTGCTGTCGAGTCCCCAGCCTTATTGTAACTAGGCCCCAGGGTGATCTAAGATACACTGAGGGCCTCTGTAGCCCCCCAAACAGCCCAGGGTCAGTTAGCCAACAACGTCCAGTGGCCAATTATATTGCTGCAATTGCTGTGTTAAAAATATGGAGATCAGCTATATCAAAACCCTTGGGTAAATCAATAAATAAAGCTCCATAAAGCTCTCTGGCTTGTACCTAGAGAAATCCCAATATTCCCAATGCACAGAGCTATGCTACTATAGTTACACTGAATCCAGTGGGTTCTAAATCCAGAATTAAAAGCAGTAATTTCAGTGGTATATACGTCTACTCTGGGGGCATGATGTGAGTGGTGACTGCATTGGTCATTCTTCCGAACGTTTGCACAGGTGTTTGAGATTGACTGGTAATTGTTCAGATTGCACAGTTTACCTAATTTAACTCAAGGAGTGGCGTGTGCAGCTTTGCTGAACGATGAGAAGCAGTGTGTTTAATAATGTCAGAGATGAAAAGCACATAGAGGAATGAGCTACAGTATTAGAACACCTGCTACACGATCTGTGTAAGAGCTGGAGGTTTTTCAGTATTGTCTCCTTTCTGAAACTTCATTATTTCCTTCCCTGTAAATTACCTAGAAATAATATTCCAGAAGATTTTAGCTGACTCTAATGTAGAGCTTGGAGTTGAGTAATAAGTTATGAACTCATAATCGTAGGCGGTCAGCCAGAACTGTTTATCATACACAATTCATAATCCTGTTCTCATGGCACTTTTGCATTACCGACTTTCACTTCTCAGAGAGAGTGAGGCCTGTGACTAATCACTGTTATGGAAAAATCAGAAGCAAACATGCACAGTTCACTATTTCATGGCTTTCTAAAATCAGCTGAGAGTGATAAAGACTCTGGGGTGAAATCCTTCCTCTACTGAAGTCAACAGCAAGACTCCTATTCACTTTAGTGGGGAGCAGGAATTCACTCAGGAGTCCAAATCCTCCATCCTTTGCGTGGTGCATTTTTCCCCTCTGTGTCTGATCCACAGAGGCTGTGACTCTGTTAGTCCTAGCGATGGAGCCTGGTTCTTTAGCACAAGCTGTAGAGTCTTTAACTTTCAGCTTGGAGGTTCCTGGACGAGTCACCATTCATGTGCTGCTACATTGGAGCCTGAGCTGGGAGCTGTAACCGACTCCATCCTCCGAATCAGGCACATCCTGACCAGCGGTTACACTTGCACACCGAAATCTGCCACGCATGTGCAGAGACCTTTGGGATGAATGAGAAACATCAGACTGAGCCTCAATATAAGAAGATAGATTGTTCAGTGGTTTAATCATTAATACTGACTTTCCACCTAGGACCTTTAAACCAAGATTTTAACTGGAGGCCAAGTGTAGGCAGAAGAGCATCCTGCCTGATCTGTGGCAGCCCTAGAACATGGAGCACAGTGCTCACCGCATTGCAGGGAGATAGGAGGAAGGACCAAGTACGCTCGCGTGACTGCTAAGCTCTTTGAGTGGCAGGGATTGCAGTGGATGGTGACAGAAAATGGGTGACTGGTAAATTCAATAGATGGTCTGGGGCAATATGTGAAATATGATTGTATGGGTCACTTAATGGTGCAGTTCCCCAGACTCCCCTGGCCAGAGGCTTGGCAGGGAGGCAATTAATCGAATGAGCTGGACAAGGATCTATGTTACCGCACCTTCCCCAGCTAGACGTCAGCAAGTACATGCAACAACTAAATTGCTTGTGATTGGCAGGGATTGTAGTGAAAAGTGACATGCTCCCTGGCCAGAGGCCTGCTGCGGAGACAATTAAACACAATGTGCAAGGATACATGATGGCACCTGTTGCAAATAGCACTGCATGTGCACATAGTGAATGGGAGAGGAGACAGTTGAATGTAAAATCTTCTAAAGAGCCAGTAAATCTGGGTTGTGACTTTCTCTGCCCCTCAGAAAGGAACCCCAGTATTTTTAAAGCAGGGATGCCTACGCATACCCAGATATAATGCTGTTTTTGTGCAAAAGAGGCCAGGAAAAGATTTTCAGTGTCTTAAAATGTCCTGGGCCTGTGGATCTTTTGCATGCCTGAGTGCTTGCTCTCAAGTGGTTGAAGGGGATAGCCCAAATTTAATCTAAAGCCCTCTGACTAATCCCAAATACTACATATGTATCACACTCACAAATGTGTGACACCAGCCTTCAGATCACATAATATATGAGCCTGAAAATGGATAATCCACCACCGACAGCTGATGTAATTTGAGAGTGTGCTAAGACGTGACACATTGGTCCAGTCCAAATGAGTGCTGGGCTGAAAAAAGTCTCCACCAAGCTTGTGACAGACTGCGCCTTCTGTGGGAAGTGATCTCATGACCATAGGGCCTCAAGAACGGCAGCGATGAATTCCCCCTTCAGACATACCTGGCTCATTGGCTCTTTTGCTAGGATATCATTTCTCACACACCACAGAGTATTTTCCCCTTGTGATGTGCTGGGCTTAAAGGTGAACTGTGAAGAGATGAAAAGTAATTTTCTAAAGGAGAAAAGCTATTATAATTCAGTTTGAGAAGCCTTGCAGTTCAGATCCTTCCCCTCAGGCTCCTCAGCTTAGACACCAAGGACTGAGCAAGGCTCAATGCACATGATGTGATGGTAGCTCAGCCTGCTTGTACGCTGTCCTAGCCAGGCACCAACACTTGCCAGCTTGGGGGACAGTCCCCAGGCCCTTACGCAGAGGAGGGCTGTAGTGCTCTGCTCCTGTCCAGAAGCAGTTCCTCTAGGCTGCCGTGGCAGGACTGACCCATGACCCAGATGCCTGCAGTCCACTCTGTACTGCCCCTGCTGCTCTGACAGGGCCTACCTCCCTGTGGCATGCTGATCCTGCACTTATTCCCCAGCCCAGCTCTCCCTTGCCATTAAAAACAGCCTCTGATCTACCTAAAATGCCTCTGCTACCAGGCTCACATATTTTTTAATGTTGCTGTTCAAGTCCCACCGATAGAGAGTAGAGGCCCAGTTCTGTTGCCTCCAATAGAACCCAGGGCAAAACTCCTGTTGATTTCAGTGAGTCAGGGTTGGGCCCATTGCTGTGGAGTCGTGTCTGAAAGAGGAGAATTGTGAGCATCTGAGAATTCTGGTGCTGGAGGGATCGCTATGTGAGGAATGAGAAAAGGTGAGAAATCTCATCGCTCACTTGTGCAAATGATGGCTAAGGGAGATGCTCACTATTGAGGTGTAATTCAAGGGAGTAAACCACAGGGCTGAGGGATGCTCATGATGAAACAGTGTCAATGGGAATTATGGGTTGAAACTGAGAAGATTGATCCAGGAAGAATATCACAATATTTCTCAGTGGGGAGGTCTGATATACTGGTGGCGGTGGGGAGTTCCCCAGAGATGTGGTAGAAGGCTCTGTTTGTCGTCTAGGCTGGACAAAGCAGATGAAATATATTCTAAGGAACAATCCAGCACTGGCAGGGAATATTGATGGTTTATCTCTAATGCCCATGGGCCCAATCCCTTTTCCAGTAAAGTGAATGGGAATTTTGCCATTGGCTTCCGTTGAAGTTCATTGGGAGCTGTATTTCTGAAAGTCTGTGCACTTTCTGGTTTATGCTATCAAACTGGGAAAAGGCATTGTTTGGAATCTTTCATCCGTGCCTGTAAAGAGTAATGGGCTTACTTCATGGAAACCCCCATTGATCAGTGCGTGGGCAGTCTGCAAGGCAGTGGAATATTTCAACCGAGGAAAAAACCAATATTTTTATTCTTAACACTAATGTTAACTCTGAAGGTTTTTCTGAACTTTTAAGATCTTTCCCAGAGTCTGGGGAATGCTTTCCTTCGAGTGACAGTTCTGAACAGTGTTTACAAACTTCTGAGTATTTCACATTCCCTTACGTGGCAGGCAAAGCTGACGGTGCCATTACTGTCACTTACAAACACTTATTCTGGTCTGTGTTACAATAGTGTGAGTGGCTCCATCCAAGATCAGGGTCTCATTGTGCTCAATGCTGCACAGACTGTCCCAGTCCCAGGGAGCTCATGGTCTAGGACTATGACAGGACAATATCATTTCCCTTCTCTCTTTCCTACTCAGAGAATGTGTGTGTCACAAAGACTGGCCCCTTTCTGTGCTCTCCTGCTCTGTCTGGGACACGTTTTACTTTTTTTACTCCCTGCCAAGGCAGGCTATTTTTAGGAATGGTGTCACTAAATTTGCCTGCTACAGCAGTAGCACTCCTGGTGTCATTGCTTCTCCGCTGTGTCTCTTTGCTGGGATCTCTGGCACTACTGGCAACAGGGGTTTCTAGGTCACAGTGGGTGTGAGGTGGAGGGCATTGGGAACAAGGTGGAAGATGGAGATGCTATTGCTCCATGCACAGATTCACCTTCCTGTTGCTCATTCTGTTAGCCAGGAGGTGTTGGTTTCTGTGGCACTGCTCAATTTCCCCCCTGCTCATTCCTTGTTTGCCCTTTTCTCATGTAATAAGACTTCTTCCTTGTCCGTACAGGGTGCTGTAGCTTTGTGACATACTCTCCCCTTGGATCCCTGGGAACTGCATGGGGGCCTACTCTTTCCATCAACAGCCTTCCAACCCCCTTCCCCTCCAGGGCACAAAAACACACCCACTGAGCATCCCTGTCTCTCCTCCACTCTGTCAAGAGACGCCATAGATCAATGTTGGTGTCCCTTAAGGTAACGTCTTTCCTTTGTCCCCATCCAAATGGGGATGGATTTGTTCAAGATATGCAGGGGAACGTACATTATATCTTGGCATTTACAGCTCTGCCAACCTGTCTAATCAGTCATCTAGCAGGACCTGTTGGCAGGTTCGCCTGAGCTGAGTGCCTTGTTTAGATTCACTAAGCCAGTGATTGTACTGTTGCCTCTCATAAAGGGGATTTGAAATCTAGATTGCTGATTGTTTATCTGGGGCTGCCATGTACTTGCTTTCTGACAAACTGAAAAGCTGAAATTAACTCATTCGATCAGGGTTTTGTCACAATGGGGAAGGTAATTTCAGCCTATTTCTGACCATTTCAAAAAGACTTTTCTTGTGTTTTTCCTCCCGGTGCCCATGTTGGACCTTTCCCCTTGCAAGTGGTATGAAAGTGGGGGCTGGTTCCAATCTGGAGAAGACTCAGTTCATGACCAGTTTGGTCCTTCTTGATCGTTGTGCCACGGCACCTTCCATTTAGTTGGTAAACAAATTGCTGCTTGATGACTGAAATGCAGTGGGGTCCTTTATTCAGGTATTCAGTACACCTGCAACAAGAATACTGTTTGCTGCAGGTATTTGATATTATTTGCACCAGGGAGAAGGCAAAATTTCTCCCTATTTCCATAGAATCACTAAAAAGTAAAAAAGATGTAATGTCCCTGGTCTTACAGTGTGTGTGAACACTTCCCCAGTAGCAGCGGGTTTTCATTTGTGTGGTCTGCAGTGCTGTTATTCCAAGCCTCAGCACCTGGCTGATCTGAGATGCAGGCGATGAACTTTCCCTTCGTGGACCCAGGTTTCATGTGGGATCAGCTACCTTCTCCCAGCTATTGATGAAAGTGCAGGAGACTTTCCTTTCTTTTGCAATCTTACAAGTGTGTGAAAGTCACCACTACAAGAAAAAGCAAAGCGATATTGTGAACTAAAATGATTGGCAAACTGGCTGACAAACGCTATGGGAAAATGATCTTTAGTATATACATTAACAGCTTGCAGTTTCAAAGAATTCCTTTTTGAGTTGAAGTGAGTAGCTCTTTTGTTCTCTTTGCAGAGATTCATTCCCGCAGCAGGGAGAGCATAAGAAAAGGCGGAATGGTACCCTCCAGATGACAGTCTGATCAGTTAATTTCAACCTCAACTTAAAACGCATCGTTTCATCTGTGATTCCTCACAATCCTCAGTCCATCATTTGCAGAGCCCCAAAGAGAGCAAGAGAGCATGTGGCCTCAGCCCCAACCACTCCCACAAGACCAAATGCATTATCCTCTCCAATGCCCCCTCTGACCGTCGGCTAGGAAAAAAAGAACCAGAATCAGTTAACTTCCCTCCCCCCCCTTAATAAAACATAAAAGCAGCAACAAAGAAGGCTGCAGAGAGCAGCAGGAAGATCACTGAGAACAGAAAGCAGCTGAACTTAACACACACAAATGGAGGTTTTGTTCTCCTTCCTGCCATGCAGTTTTCTGTAACATTGAGATGGAAGACAAATGGTTTGGCTGCATCAGCCGTTTGGAATTGGACAACTATGCGATCACTTGGATTTTTTTCTTTTTAAAAATAGCCACTTTTGAATTATAATTATTAAAAGCAAACAGTATTAACCTGCCTGTCATGGAAACACATAAAACGCAGCGCACGTGCTGCATGGAGAAGGATTAATAAGAGTGACAGCGAAATGGAATCACACTGATCTAAAGGATGCACCTACAAATACACACTAGAAATGAATGGGGAAATGAAACCTGAGCCCAGCTGGCACTGGGAGAAGAGGTAGAGCTTGACAAATCTCTCACTGGTACGGGAGTGGGCTAGATGACTGAATCGAGCTGCTCTGGCTCTGACTGTGTTCTGTTAGTCTAGGCACAGACTCTGTCCCACTAGGTCCCTCCGCAGTGATGGGTGCAATAGAGGAACTGGAGCAGAACTGAATTGACTGCCATTTACTGAGATCTGTGGTGGACCCATGTGGAGGGGAAAAGGGACAAAAAGGGATGCTCCTTTATCCACCCTCCCAAACATCTGTTTCCCCCGGCCCCACTCCTGCAGAGGGCAGGGCCCGTGCACCATTCCATGGGAAACAGCATGCTCCCCATCACATTAGGCTGCTCTCCAGGGAAGGTTTGCCCGGTGTTACCAGGCCTCTGCCTGTTCTGACTCCTCTCATGAATGACAGAGCACAATTAGGGTTACCATCTTTCTGATTGCAGAAAACTGAACACGCCCCGCCCCCGGACCTGCCCCTTCCCCGAGGCCCCACCCCCGCTCACTCCATTCCCCCCTCCCTCCGTTGCTCACTCTCCCCCACCCTTGCTCACTTTCACCAGACTGGGGCAGGGGGTTGGGGTGCAGAAGGGGGTGAGCGCTCTGGCTGGTAGTGTAGGCTCTGGGGTGGGGCCAGGGATGAGGAATTTGGGGTGTGGGAGGGGACTCCCGCCTTGGGCAGAGGGTTGGGGTGTGGAGGGGGTGTGGGCTCCAGGACGGAGTTTGGGTGCAGGAGGGGTCTCAAGTCTGGGGCAGGGGATTAGGGTGAGGGGGGATGTGCGGGCAGCTCCCAAAAGTGGACGGCATGTCCCTGTGGCCCCTAGGTGGAAGCGCAGCCAGGCAACCCTAAGCCCAATGGGTGCGCTGTGCCAAAGGCATGCACAGCTGCCGAACTGGATGTGTTGCCCTGACTGAACAGGGATCTGTGTGGTCAAATGTCCAGGGCCTAGGGTTGCCAGGTGTCCGGTTTTTGATCCTGTCCAGGATGTTAGAAGTCTGGTCGCTGGGACAGCATGGCTAAGACAGGCTCCCTATCTGCCCTGGCTCCACATGGCTCCTGGAAGTGGCTGGCACGTCTCTGTGGCCCCTACGTGCAGGGACAGCCAGGGAGGCTCCATGCACTGCCCCCGCCCTGAGTACCATCTCTGCAGCTCCCATTGGCTGGAAACCATGGCCAATGGGAGGTGCAGGGGCAGCATCTGCAGCTGGGGGTAGCATGCAGAACCACCTGACTGTGCTTCTGCCCAGCAGCCATAGGGACGTGCAGGCCAATTCCAGGGACTGCCTGAGGTAAGCACTATCCAGAGCCCACACCCCACCCCCTGCTCCAGCCCTAAGCCCCCTCCCTCACCCAAACTCCATCCTAGAGCCCGCACCTCCTCCAACACTCCAAACCCCTTAGCCCCAGCCTGGAGCCCCCTCCTGCATCCCTAGCCCATAGCCCCAGCCTGGAGTCCCCTCTCACACCCCCAATTCGCCTCTCACCATGGACCGCTCATTTCTGACCCCACCCTGGAGCCCTCAGCCCCAGCCGGAGCCCTCACGACGTGCCTTAGCCCAAACCCCTGCCCCAGTCTGGTGAAAATGAATGAGGGTGGGGGAAAGCCCCCTCCCACACTGTGAACTCCTTGGCCCAGCCCAGAGTCCCCTCCCACTCCCCAAGCCCCTCATCCCTGGCCATACCCTAGAGCCCAGACCCTCAGATGGAGACCTCACCCACTCCCGCACCCCAAACTCCTGCCCCAGTCTAGTGAAAATGAGTGAGGGTGGGGGAGAGCAAGCGACTGAGGGAGGGGGAATGGAGTGAATGGGGACAAGGCCCTGGGGAAGGGGTGGGGCAGGGGGTGGGGTGAGGATTTTTTTTTAACAATAAAAAAGTCGGCAACCCTATGAGGGTCATTCCTCTACGCAGCTGCCTGAGCTCCTTAGGATTGGGATCCCCATCCCCCGCTACCTGTCCCCCACTCTGCTAGTCCCATGGCATGGGAGGAAGGGACGCTGGGACTTAGAGTTGCAGGGGTGCTGCACTTTTTGCATTAGCTTGTTCCTTGTTTTGGGCAGGAGGGAGCATGTGGCCTAAGTCAGTGAGAGCATGGTGTGTGCAGGGATGTAGAGCGAGGAGCTGTGACTACTCAAGAGAAATCTTGTTTTGAGCCTGGGTGTTACTCCTGAACATGTGCAAGGGAAGCCATCGATTTCCGACCATGCAGTCATATTTAGCAAAGGAAAGTTCTTCCGGGATTGATTTTGCATGGAATTGTCACGAGAGCAGCTGCTAACTTTCTCAGGCTGTGTCCATATCACCCGGGAGAGCCTGACTTCGTTTTCAAAATGTCAGATATTTTTATTTGCACTCAGTGCTGGCAAAAGGGCGAGATCTGTTTATTCACTGGACAGCTGTGATACCAAGCTTCAGGAGGGATTGCTGTGCTGGGCATTCTCCATGCCCGCTCGCCCTATGACCTCTTTGCTAATACTGCTAATGGGGCATCCAGTTGTCGTAGTGGGTTTTGTGATATAAAGAAGAGATGGATTCAGCCTGGGGCCACCTCTCTGGCACAACTCTTCCAACATGCGAGGAAGCAGTTAAAATGGAACCTTCATCACATCCAGTCAAGTACAACACCCAACGAACTCTAGTTCTGCCATGTCTGCATGAGAACAGACGTAGGTCAAAACTGGAACTATTAATCTGTAGATGTCCAGGGTACCTAAGTGACTTAGGACCCAAAGTCCCATTTTCAAAAGAGACTTTGGCTCTTAGAAGCCAGAGCCACATCAACTTTCAATGAGATTTAGGCTCTGAAATAGGTAATCACGTTAGAAAACATGACTTAGGCTTCTAAATCACTTAGGTGCTTTTGGAAATTTTACACCGAAGCTACAATGGGGTGCTGGATGGCTCAGTGCCTTGTTGATCATGTCTTGCCTAAGTCACCAGTTCATACAGAAAGTCCTCATCAGCATGAGCTTTTCACAGGCTTATGGAAATAACTCAGCTGATGGTGTTGGTTTTAGTTGTTAGTGGATGAGTCTGTAGGAGAGACGAGGAAAACCAGAGGTGGTTTTGGGATTTAGTTTTTCTAACTCAAGCAGATGAGTTATGGTTTTGCAAACCCAGGCTTTATGTATAAGGGGAGACCTAATGAAAGAGAAAAATCCAGCTCAGAGTAGTTCATCATAGACTATGAGAAATATTTTTTTTGTCAAAATAGGTGCATAAAACGGTGCCTGAATCCATAAGATTCTTATGTTTTTTCCTTCTCCTCTAACGGAAAATGGCTTAATTTTAATTTTGCAACAAAGGACAAAAATCAAAGATGGGATCTGAGCTCACAACTTGTGAGCTGTATTTGAGTTTGCTAGAAGTTAAAATGACCACTGATTGACAGAGAAGGATTTGTACTAGCTTCAAAATATGGTTTGCTAAAAACCATTTAAATACAACTCCACAAGCCTCAAAACAGCTGCTTTAGGTTCATGTCTCCCTGCTCTGGAAAAGACCTAATTTCACAATAGAATTATTTTCCTAACAAGCAATAATTAATCTTGGAGTTTTTGGTGCACTGAGCTATTAGTTTAAAGTTAATCATTAGTAACACACCTTTGGGGGGACAACCCCATGACACTGTATGCGCACAGAAACATGCCCATGTGCAGCTCCTGGAAAGGTACTGCAACAGATTATGAAACAGTTTGTAAGCATTTAAGGGGTAACAGGAATAACCAACATGGATTTGTCAAGAACAAAACATGCTAAACCAACCTATTTTTTTTCTTTGGCTATGTCTTCTCTTGTGTGTGTCCATAAGTGGTTGTCCATGTACTGCTAGCGCGTGTACCCCATACCTGCACACTTACAGTGCTGTTATATGTGTACTCTGTATCCACACATATACCCATGTTCACAGCGCCCTTTGCTGGTACACGACATTGGCACTACCACTTCAGGGGTGGTATCCCAGAGTTCAGTGCATCATAGGAGACACTCTAGAAACCGCCTTGCTGCGTGTTGCTTTCACACATTTGGTGGTAGCGGCTGCCTCTCACCTCTTCCATCTGCCAGAAGACATGGAGCAAGTGCAGGATCATGTGGTTCTGCCCCTGCTATTCCTTGTGGTGCAGTATCTATTCGCAAGATACTGGACTGACGCAGCCCAAAACTTTCGGAGACACCAAAGACAGCTGACCGAGAGGGCAAATGACAATCCAGTGTGGTCCCATGGTACAGATATTGTCACTTGCTGGTAGAACCATGGTCGGCCTATAGCTGGACTGCCAAGTCTCATCCAGGAGAGCCAGCACAGTGTAGTGGGATTACATCATTTTGGAAACCCAAGACGATGACCAGTGGCTCCAGAATGTCTGAGTGAGGAAGCAGAACTTCATGGAGCCGTGCAAGGAGCTTGCACCAATCAGACCACCCACTTTCAGAAACCCATACCTGTGCAGGAGCAGGTGGCTATTGCCCATTGGAAACTGGCAACACCTGACAGCTGCCGATCACTTTCAAACCAGTTCAGGGTTGGAATATCCACTGTCCGGTTGGTGACTGTGCAAGTTTGCCAGGTATCAACGCTGTCATCTTCCCACAGGTGGTTGCTGTAACTCAAGTACAGCAACTAGAAATTTCAGGGGATGAGGTTTCCTTTTTGTGCAGGGGCCATTGATGGCACCCACAACCCCATCCTTTGCCCATAAAAAAGGGCGAGTGACTATGTGAACCGAAAAGGTTACTGTTAGCTTGTTTTGCAAGGCTTAGTGGACCACAGATGCTGGCTCATGAACACTGCTGGGCACACAGGAACCGTTCATGACGCCAGGGTGCACTAGAGATTGGGATTGTACTTCAGGAGGGAAGAAGGAACGTTATTCCCCAAAAACATCGTGGTTCTCTTTGGTGTTTCTGTGCCCAGTTTTGGGGGACCCCACATACCCGTTCCTAACTTGGCTCATGAAGCTGTACCCTCAGCAAAAAGGAAATCCAACTGAGACTGGGCAGCTGCAGAATGGTTGCTGAATGGGCTTCTGGGTGGCTGAATGCTGTTGGCGATGCCTGTACACCCAGCTGGATGCCAATGTGGCCAGCGCGGTTAGCATAATGGTGGCATGTTGTGTCCTTCAGTGTATGTGAGGATAAAGGGGAATACTTCTGTATGGAGCAGGCCCAGGGCAGAAACAGTTTGCAGAGCTTGTACAGATAAAATCCCACCCATGTGCACACTGGCCCAGGTTCCCAGAAGGCAAGGGACATCCAGGACAACATATGCTCGCACATCCTGGAACAGCCGGCAACCAGAAGGTAACTGCTGTGACTGCCAAGGGACATGCCATCCCATGCTGCTGCATGGAAAGCCCAAGACAACATAGTCACTTAGTTGTGTGCTGACATATCTTCGTGGGTTTTGAGCCCCTACAGCAGATGCTCCTGTACGCATTGACCGCAGACGATTGTGAGAGTGCCTTCTCCAGGTGAACACTGTGGCTGTGGGTTTGTGCTGTGAAGGGTGGCACTGCAGTTCTGTTGCCATCACTGTGCAATGTTGTTGTTCTGTGCAAACACCTGTGCTGAGGAGTGGCTTGTGGAGAGCACTCAGTCATTGGCAACAACTGTCAAAACAGCTCTGGGAAGAGCACCAGAACGTCCTTCTTTACACTGTTCCCTGGTAGCATTGATTGTCTGTCTTGCATGACTACACCCTCGGCTGAAAGTGGTGAAGGTTTGGTGGAGGTGGGGCAGGGGGGCTGTTTCAGCACTGCTCGTTGTGGGGTGTCTTTGCTGTTAATTAAATTTTGTTCCCTTTCTGTGTTTGGTCAGTTACTGTATTATTGAAGCCATAGAGATGTGAACTTTTCTTGTCTTTAGTTCTGCCGCTGGTGACAGGAACAGTTAGTTCTGAGCACAGTTCACTCTCCTTAGCCATCTGCTGTTTGCTTTGACAGGAGGCTATGTAGGGTGTGGGGTGGGAGAGAGAAAAGTGGGCATGTGAAAGTTGGGAAACGCTTTGCAGTGGGACGGCACCGGGGAGTTGCAGAAATCCAATTCATACAGTGTGAATCGTCTGGAGCTCTCCCAACCCTGGGGAAAGTATCCTATCTGTCGTAGTCAGCGAGGGGCTACACATGAGTAAATTGAACAGTTACATTTACTGACAGTGAAACCTTTTCTTAAAGGAAATGTAAGTGAAAACCCAGTGGATCAAAGTCCCTGTGCAACAAGTAGCCCTGGGAGCAAGTGGAGCTGCCTGATAGCTCTGAAAGGAAACGGGGCAGAGCCCCAGAGAGCACAGGTATAATGAGGCTAAGAGCCTCGTGCACAGACCCTGCCCATGGGAGTCATCCTGTCCTCTTTCCACCCTTTGGGAGCTCTATAGTTAGGGCAAGTGCAGAGTCCTGCACTTGGAACGGAAGAATCCCATGCTCTGCTACAGACTAGGGACAGAGCAGCTAGGCAGCAGTTCTGCAGAAAAGGACCTAGGGGTTACAGTGAATGAGAAGCTGGATATGAGTCAACAGTGTGCCCTTGTTGCCAAGAAGGCTAATGGAATTTTGGGCTGTAGAAGTAGGGGCATTGCCAGCGGATCAAGAGATGTGATCGTTCCCCTCTATTCAGCATTGGTGGAGGTCTCATCTGGAGTACTGTGTTCAGTTTTGGGCCCCACACTACAAGAAGGATGTGGAAAAATTGGAAAGAGTCCAGCGGAGGGCAACAAAAATGCTTATGGGCTAGAGCACATGACTTAGGAGGAGAGCTGAGGGAACTGGGATTGTTTAGTCTGCAGAAGAGAAGAATGAGGGGAATTTGATAGCTGCTTTTCAACTACCTGAAGGGGTTCCAAAGAGGATGGGATCTGGACTGTTCTCAGTGGCAGCAGATGAAACAAGAAAGGAGTAATGGTCTCAAGTTGCAAGGAGGGTTTAGGCTGGATATTAGGTAAAAACTTTTTCACTAGGTGAAGCACAGAATGGGTTACCTAGGAAGGTGTGAACCTCCTTCCTTAGAGTTGTTTTTAAAGTCAGGCTTGACAAGCCCTGGCTGGATTGATTTAGTTGGGAATTAGTCCTGCTTTTGAGCAGGGGGTTGAGTAGACAACTTCCTGAGGTCCCTTCGCAACCCTGATATTCTATGATTCCAGATTGATGTGAGGTCTCCATAGGTGAAAGTCTAGGACTAACATTGGTCTGACTCTTGCACTGGGGAGGGGAGTGGTCCCCGTGTGTCTGCTGAATACCTCTGCCCATGAGCGCTATGTGGTGAGGAGGAGCATGTCGGTGGGACAGGTATATCTCTGTTGGGGGAGGGCCTACGGTGCTGGGAGTGTCAGAGGTGGTAGCGTGGAAGCGAAGTTGCTGTACAAACAGAATTAAACAATTTGGGTTTGCTTTCAGGGATGTTTTAGTATCCATTTATTACCGTAGATACACCCGGGTCTGTCAAGAAACAGGCTGTCATAAATAGATAGCTAAGGGTTAATGTTTCTTTTACGGGAAAGGGTTAATAAAGAGAACCAAACACACTGACACAGAGGACCAATCAGGAAACCGGATTTTCAAAACTGAGGGAGCCTCTGTGTCTTTTTTGCTGGCTCTCAGCTATGAGAGGGATCTTTTCTATCTGTAAGCTCTAATCTTCAGTTTCCCAGTTGTAAGTACAAAGTTAGCAAAAGTATAGTCTTTTAAATCGTTTTGCTTATTTTGCATCTGTTGTATTGGCTGGTGGAGTTTCTTATGTGTATTTTGGCTATAGTACTTTAAATTGTATTGTTTTGGGTAAGGCTGTTATCCCGTTTCTATTGTTTATTCTTTTCTATAAGTTGAAAACCCTTGTATATCTTACCATCTAGATTACAGAGAACTGTTATTCTATTCTTCCTTCTTTTTTATTTAAAAGTTTGCTTTTTAACCTGTTGAGATTTTTTGTTTCTAGTGACCCACCAGGAATTGGTGGGAGAAGGAAAGACAGGGGGGAGGGGAAACTGCTCTCTGTGTTTAACTCTCCTGGTGTCCCAGGGCGGGAAGAAGCTACGGGAAGAGGAGATAGAATCTTTTCTGTCCTTGTCATTGGGGGTGTGTTTTGTGGAGTAGAGGATACATGCTTCTGGTATTTGTGATGTAAAGAGGTTGCATCAGTCACTCTTAGGTTAGCCCAGAGAGGAAATTCTTGGGTGGGAGAGAGGTGGGGAGGGGGAATGTTATTTCCCTTTGTGGTAAGACTCAGAGCCTCTGAGTCTTGGGGTCCCCCAGGGAAGGTTTTGGGGAGACCAGAGTGAGCCAAGACACTGGAAATTCTTGGCTGGTGGCAGCGAGATCAGTTCTAAGCTGGTAAAAGCTTAGAGGGTTCATGCTAGCTTCTCAGTTTATGAATGCTAAGGTTCAAATCTGAGTAGGAAGCTATGATACAGGCACCCACTGGGCTGTGCCCTGCCCAAATCCAGAGGAGTAGACTGTCCCTGCCCTGAAGAGTTTGCAGGCTAAATAGACTAAACAGATCCAGGGTGGGGGAAGGGAGTAGAACACCCCAGCAGTGATCAGTGCAAAGTGGTGCCAGGATTTTGTTGTTGCTTTTGTTTTGTTTAAATCCGTTCTGTGGGGTTCTGTTAAGAGGGGATTAGCTAGCTAGGAAGGGAAAAAAGTCTGACAATATCAGACTTCCTGGCTTGAACGGTTTTCAACAGTGCTCTGCCAGCCTTAGTCAGTGCCTGGCTTCTCCTGATAGTTTCTTTCCCACATGTCTGGAGGGAGAGAGGATGATGCCTGGATCCTAGTAACCCTGTAGAAGTCGTGTCTCTCTTGCACCATTCTGTGGCCAGGATGTGTCGGGCATCTTTCACCCACCTACCTGGGCTGATTTCTGGTGGGTTCTGAGCAATCCTGAATGCATCGATTTCTTAGTATCTACAAAGTGTGTTGACGAGAGATTGTTCTAGATAGGGACAAGTTGGTTTTACCTGGCTCTAATATATGTGTTCTCTTGCTATAATTTTTTGGAAAAAATTGGCATGGAAGTTAAAATGCCCTGCAAGCAATATTTGTGCTTGTTCAGCTGAAAATTCAGGTAGGGTATGTCTGTCTTGCCTTAGTTTTTGCATAGTTGTATTACCATCAGCTTACTATTTTTTGTATTGTAAGTATTCACCTCTCCAAATTTCTATTTTCTAAGTAGTCACAGATTTATCCTGTTTTATCCCTTATCCCTGAGTCTAGAATCTCTGCCTGCACTAAAAGTTCGTAGGGACCCACTTCCTCCCTTAACCCCCTTTTTGACATGGGTTTCATGTCAGCCTTTCTCAAATGTTCTCCCCATATTGAAGAATAATTGCAGTTTTCTAAGGTGATGGTACAAACCACTGCAGCTCACAAGAGTGCTTGAATTGTTCAATGCCGCGGGGATTTGTTTTTCATAAGGGAGGTATTTGTCCTATTTTCAGAAAGGACTTTACCTCAGGCAGAGCTTTCTGGGTCTTCTCCAATACTGGGTTGTAGAGATTCCCTAAAGTCCAATAGGAACCTTGCTATTGTCAATCTACTTTACATGGACGGTGCTCAGATCAGCTGTAGGACAAACCCTACATCAGGTATACTTGGAAATTGCTGGTGTCACTGCTTTCATTGTATCTCCTTGTTCTACAGTTCTAAGGTGCAGACTGTCCAGTCTTGGTGTCCTCATGGCTTTACTTGCCGTAACCTTTGTATCACTTTTGAGCCTCTCCTCAGTTTCGGCAGTTCGACGTGCTGTCCCGACGATAAATATATATCTTGTTCTCATGCAACTTCCCCTTTCTCCCTGGTGCTCATGGATGCAAAGCAATCAGTTCTGACCTCAGCCATATTTGCTTCTTATATCACTAAGTTCCCCATTCATCCTATCTAAGAATTACAACTCTCCCTGATGACAGCACTCTCTGTTGCAGGAGTAGGCAACCTATGGCACACATGCCAAAGGCAGCACATGGGCTGATTTTCAGCGGCACTCACACTGCCCAGGTCCTGGCCACCGGTCCGGGGGGCTCTGCATTTTAATTTAATTTTAAGTGAAGCTTCTTAAACATTTAAAAAACCTTATTTACTTTACATACAACAATAGTTTAGTTATATATTATAGACTTATAGAAAGAGACCTTCTAAAAACATTAAAATGTGTTACTGGCACGCGAAACCTTAAATTAGAGTGAATAAATGAAGACTTGGCACAGCACTTCTGAAAGGTTGCCAACCCCTGCTCTATTGATTTAATCTCTTGTGTAATCTTGTTTCCAGGTTTTGCCCTGAGTTGCCTTGATAACTCTTCCCACATAATTTTATTTGAGCCTTACATAGAACAGTGTTGGTATGGACCCTGTTGCTTTAAGTCTTCTGCAGATCCTTTCCTTGATGCTGTAACCAGATTAGTCCTCACATGCAGCGTATCTAGTTTTTACTTTTCAATGTCCCGGCTTTTGTTGCAGTGTTTCTGGTTCTTGGTGTGTGCTTGTGAAGCATAACAGCGCTGGGGCCAATGTGTTTTTCTTAAATACTGACCAAGTGTTAACCAATCTCTCAAACTGGTGGTGGTGTTCTCTTCCTCCTGCTGTGTTCTCCTCTCGCTGCTCTTCCTCTGAGAGGTGAATTTATCACCTTATCCACAGATGGGGCGCGTTTGGCAAGGGCAGAATCCAGATGCAAAGCTCTGGAATGTTCCCAATAGCAGCATCTGGGCTTAGGTTGGCTCCTTGCCTGACTTCTTTGGTGACTCCTAACAGCTGGCTATGGAACTGTCTCTGGGGTTATAAGGGAAGCTTGCTGCAGATCAGGCTGATGCCATATTCCCCTAGACTGTCTGATTGTGAGGAAGTGCTCCAATAAGTTTACATGCAAGACTTTTATAGCTCGAGCTATACCATATACCACATGAGCTGAAATATTTGTAACTAGGAACACACTGGGAATTATCCACATTTAGTCATCTGAAAGCTATGTGTGCAGTGAGTTCATATGCCGCTAATTGTTAGCAATGGGCCTTTTTTTCTGTTGCTATGATTCCTTTGACTCCAAGTCAGTGGAGTTATGCCAACAAACAATTTGGCTAAATATTTTTACCCTCCCTGTAACAGCGGAACATGGCAGTTTTTGGGCACGTTGCCTTGTATCTCTTTTACTTGAAAACGTGGCTTTCTGCAGTTAAAGTGTTACCATTGCTAGGTGGAATTCACCCCTGTAAACAGCAACAGCACAAGGTCTATTCTGAGGTCTTAAATGGTTCATGAACCTGTGCTGGCTCCTGTGCTTGGCGTGAATTTCACCCACAGTGAGTAGATTGTGATTTGTTTGGCATGAATTCCAATGTGGTAAAAAGGAAAATGCACAAAGAATAAATGTGGTTTGGTACTTCATAGCACTCATGAAAGCTGTCTAATATGAAGAAATATATTTGGGTGAAGAAAATCCTGTTCTCTAGTTAGATAGATCCTTAACTATAACATCTACAAAATATTATATCTCTATAATTAAATGGTCAACTTCTTTGTGTTTTGGCATTTAGGTATAAAAACACTTTTGCCAGCATAAATGCTTTGTTCTATATTTATAGACCAAACCGTGGCTTACAGGTATGACTCCCAGCCAAACATTTTATTTGTCTGTATGTAATGTTACACATATGCTATTGGCTTCAAGATAATGTGGCATCCCAGTTTTCTAGGCTGAGTTCTTAACATTCATGGGCTAACAGTGGAATTTCACTGATTTGCACCAGCTACGGGTCTGGCCCTGGAGGTCTGGTGCATAATCAATGTGAAGCAGAGATTGTGTCTACAGTACCCAGCATGGTCAAGGTGCTACCAGAAACAAATCAGACCTAATAGAAAGTGAGAGATTGGACCAGTTTCTCAGTTGGTGCAAATCAGCATGGCTCTGAAGTCAACAGATGTATCCTGATTTTCCCATCAGGGGGCCAGATTTTCAGCAGCTGTAAATCAGTGTGAATCCATGGACTTCAATGGAGCCATGCTCATTTACCCCAGCTGGGAATCTGACCCTTTGTTGAGAGAGTCTTTGTGTTTCTAGTAATCCAGTATATTTAATGTACTGTAGAATACAGATTTGTTACTTATCAATAGTAACAACATGAGATAGCAATGGTTTTTGTGTTGAGCTGATTGAAAATATTTTATGCAAACTAAGCAATGACTCATACAATATGAGGGTTGGAAGGGATCTCAGGAAGTCATCTAGTCCAACCCCCTGCTCAAAGCAGGACTAGACAGACTTTTATCCCAGCTCCCTAAATGGCCCCTTCAAGGATTGAACTCACAACCTTGAGTTTAAGCAGGCCTATGCTCAAACCACTGAGCTATCCCTCCCCTGATTAGGTTCTATAACACAGAATTCATCAAGTCCTATGAAAAAGCTGAATTTTTATTCCAAGAAGGCAGCAGGTATAATCTGAACATATATTTTCAGTGAGCATCTTTGACCAAACCCTGTTGATGCAATATGAGTTCTAGCATGTAAATATTATGTCTACTTTGTGATCACCTCATTCATGTAAAGTAGTTGAAATCAGGTGATTTGAGGAGTTAAAGGTATTGCAGTCTACCTCCTGGATCTTCTGATGTGTTTCAATTTATTTGCTTTCCTTAGAGGACTAAAATCAAGAATGTCCTGCTTTTTGATCCTAGAAAATGTGCTGGTTAAGGTTTTATCTGGCTTCACTCTTTGTGCTCATTCCTATCTGGTAGGTTTTTCACTGCCTGCGATAAACTGAAAAATACAAATGTTAAAGACCAGCTGAAATATATGTCCTTTGCGGGTACCTATTCCCCTATTTCCTTGTTTCGAATTGCCTTATAACTAAGAAAAGAGGAAGTTCTTCTTTAATCAGAAGTCATCTCTGCTGCAGAATAAGGTCCTATCTCTCTGAGTGTTTTAGGACTGAGTATGCTGGATCAGTTCTGTCCCCTGAGATGTTCCATCTTTGACCTCACAAAGGGAAGTAATCTGTACACTTGCTTGTAATGCAGGTTCCCTGCAATCATCTCCTTCTGACAGCTAGGCTGTTGTCACTTTTTACCAGCCAGTGGGAATACATCTGCTCTTTTGGCTCTCTTTGTAACATTGAAGATATCAGACTGTTCTAAAGTGTCTGTCTCTGTTGTCTGGGAGAGTCTGATGCCTGAAGTCAGAGGCATCAGATCGCACCAGGAGTCATACCTTCCAAGTGACCTCTGGCAGTCAGGCCAGGCTAATGATGGCTATATTACGCACAGCAAGCGCTGATTCTCCTGTTGTGGCTGCCCGCTCTTCTTTCTCTATCTCTCCCAACCCCTTATACAGAATAGACATTGGCCACAGAAAATGAGAGGCATTTCTGTGGCATAAGGCAGCAGTAATGAGAAATGTGAGGGAGAACAGGTTTCTCTCTCCATTTCAAAACATTGCTCTGTATAAAACTCACTTCAGTGCAAAACGAGGCAATGAGATTCATTTTTAAAGTTGAGATCTTTGGCAGGTCGTAGGGGACGGGAGGGAGGTGTAAAAACCCCTTCACCAGCTATTTGCAGTTAGTTAGCTTCCCAGAGCTGGAAGCCGTATTGCTTTTTGGCTGGTAGGGATCACCTATTCGTTCTGTTTACAGAGCGGTGGGTATACCAGATTCAGTGCTCTGTCTCAGTCCTAAGTGGGGCTCGATGCAGACGGATCCTCCGTTCCTAAAACACTTTCTTCTTCATCTGTTCCATCCTGCTGTGAGAGACCTGAGATTCACGAATTCAGGGAAAGCTATGGCCACTGAAGCCGTGCCAGGTTTTGCAGTAGCTGCCACTATCCCAGTAACGCTATCCAGACTTTCACATTCCAAACCACTCCCGGTTCCAGTCAGGCAAGGCAGTTGTAAGCCCAAATGGAAATGGGAATTTTCCCACTCTTAGACCAAAATCTGGGCACCACACCCTGGGCTGGTTCTCGGAGTATGCAGGACTGAGAGTCACCTTGTTATCCCCGGGGAAGAATGGCTTATGCTTCACTGCCAGGGAGCTGACACTGCACTGCCAGCCTGTTAGCTGCCCACACGCTCTCCTTTGGGCTTTGCCAGCCCTCTCTTTGCCTTGCAGGTTAATGATAGTTACAGCCTAGTTCTGGAGTCCCTTTGCAGCATTCCCCTGTCATGCCCAGCCCCTTCTCCATGGGACACTCACAGAAATACCAGGTCTGCTGTCCCAAAAGGAACAGTGTACAAAAGAGCTTGTATGATTCAACTCCTTGCCTGGTATCACAGCACTTAAACTTCTCTTCGTTTTCAGTATAAATATATCTATTACCAAAGATTTAAGTGATAGTGAGTAAGAATACTGGGAAAAAATGGTTCCATATAAAAATCATAACATGCTTTCTAGAGACTAAACTTCCCAGGTTAACCTCCTGTCTAAAGAAATTTATGTGACCCCAAAGTGCTTTTGGAATGTTTTCAACCAAGGTTGGCTGAAATCCCATTGCTATGAAGGTGAAAGTACTGCCCATTTATTTGCGAGGTGCTTGCTAAGGGGATATCTTCTTTGCCTTCTACTTTATACTCCCCAAGATCTGTCTGCACTCAGACAGCATAACCCCCCATGGCCTGTCTTTTCTGTGTGCTGCTTCCCATCTTGTCAATAGCTTTGTATGTAAGTGGGCATCCAGCATGTTAAAGTACAATGCTTATTTACATCCGATAGAGAGAGGTGAATAAGCATCTCTTGTCTGTTTCTTCACCTCTGCTGGTAACTCATACCTTGATACAGATTCTAAGAACATATTTTCAGTATAGGTACATAACTCCTTAGATAGCATCTGTTTGTACATTTCACAATGATATGAATGACCAGCATGGAGCAGAATGTAGATCTCAGAATCAGGATAGTCCGGTAGCCCAGTAGGTAGGCTTTCTTCTTCAGTTAAAAGAACAGAAACTACTTATGTTTCTGTCAGAAGCCCAGGAGTTCCTGGCACCCAGCCTGATCTCACTTTAACTCCCACATTCTGAAAGGCCCCTCCCTTCTTGTGTCTGGGCCGAATTACCAGAATGCACAGCGGTCTTTGTTACAGGACCCAGGAATCACAGCTTCCCTCAGCCTCAGGCTAGTTTTTCCCAGTCAGCCAGCCAGGAGAATGCCCCCATAAGCAATGGTTGCTCCACTCTTTGGCAGTTAGACCCATTCAGTTTTAATGGCTTGAAATCACTGGTCTTGTGACTGAACGTACCCTGAGAAAGGAGTCTGCTTCCCTCTGCTAGTCACACCATCTCAGCCACACAATACACAAGTCATGTTTGGAGTACAGATCAATATTCCTTGCCAAACACCCCCATGTTTGTCCACAGGCTCTGAATCTGGGATCTCCTCTACCGTGGCAGAGACCTCTACCACTTGCACTAAAGGTGAACACACACTACCATAATTGAAACTGGAAGTATTACTCTAAATGTTATAATAATTTCTGAATCTAAAAAGCCCCTTGACTTCTATCTGGCAAATGTGTAACTTTTTGGTCTTTTTCTGTTAGCTTATAACGAAGGCAAAAGGGTAGTGTAACCCAAACACACTTGGCTGCTGCATCTAGGTTTTAAATTCTAGAGAGCAAGCAGCCATTAATAGACTGCACTGCTTATTGCTGTCTGAATATTTTGTAACTCACTGTGCAGGAAGTATTATAGCTGATATTTTATTCTCAGATGCTGTCCTTAACTCTGTTGGATCCACACTGAACAGTTCAATTTAATTTGACACATTCAATCCTCTTTACACTTTGGGATCTCTGCATGTAAAACACCGCTAGTGTATTTGTATCACTATTTAATGTGGTATCAGCAGTCTCCCTTTTCACAGCAGTTCTTGGTCACTGGACCTACCTTTAACCTAAGACTTCAGATAACTCTTGAATCCTGCAAAGAATTAGTGAAATACTCTTGAATAACAGAGAATAATAGATCAATTCAGTTTCTTGGGTGCAGTAGGCACATTTGGTTTTTTCCCATAATTTTCCTAATACCTTTTTAATAATGTCTGCTTTACCTTTAGAGAGTGCAACAGCGCATTTAGAAAGAACTCTTTCCTTCAGCAACCATTGTGCTTTTAAACTCCACTTCAAAGAATAGAAATTCACTTTCCTAGCATCTTAAATGGCTGGACAGACTGTTCCAACAGTGGTATCATTTTAAAAATTAGATTTAACAAATAAATGTAGTGAACTTTTAAATATAAGTCAGATCCATCCATAGAATTTTCTTTTAAGTGCACACCTTCAAAGAAATTATATTTTTACTCCCAGCAAATTACCTAGGAGAAAAAATGACAAGAGTAATCTATTTTTTTCACAGCTGGTTGGCTGGCCAGAGTTTCTCATCAAGGAGTACATGCTGTTTGCTCCCCAGATGGACAGCCTGGATGAGCAACAAATCCACAGAGCCTGGGACACAAGGTAGAAATTACACTGCCTGTGCTTTTAATCTTGCACAGCTCTGCACACTGGTAATTGCAAGTGGCCCATTTCCAAATGAGACTCTATGGGGACAATATCCTATATCTTGTCAGAATGAGTCCCATTAAAGCCTGAGCTGGAATTAGACCAAAAACTTGTAATAATTATGGGAAACTTATTTTAAAAAAAGTTGAAACTGTAGAACTGTGACAGCTGAACATGTCAGTAACATTACCTATAACCGGAATCTTCAGCATCTTCTTCCAATTGCCCTTGGAAGACAAAACAAAAGGGGCTGTGTGGAAAACAGCCTA
This sequence comes from Chelonoidis abingdonii, assembly GCF_003597395.2. Classification (NCBI taxonomy): domain Eukaryota; kingdom Metazoa; phylum Chordata; order Testudines; family Testudinidae; genus Chelonoidis; species Chelonoidis abingdonii. The sequence goes on along the minus strand of NC_133785.1, from coordinate 39,438,377 downwards.
TACTTCAAGTGTGATAATTGTCTCTTGTCTTGTATTAGTAGAGCAGCACTGAACAGCTCCCTGGAGATCTGAGCTGTGCCAGAAGCCGCACCCGGGCTTGCAGGCGAAACGCCATCTTTACCCTTCCATTCCCCCACTAGGGTCGCATCTTGCTCCTTTCGCTTGCCTGTTGTTTTAAAGCATGTTCGCTGTTATGCTGATTCCGTTGGGGGAGGCTCTTTCTCTTCCTGGTGAGGGGCTTTGGGATTCAGCACTCATTTAGAGAGATTTATTAGATTGGACTACAAAGTACTTCTTTCCTGTAGGTAACCAAGGTTTTTTTTTTCTCATCTAGCCACTTTAAAACCTGCATGTTCCCTGCTTTCAATGTTGCTTTGATGCAGCATCAGAGCAGGAACCTCTCAACAGTGCACTAAAACGCTAGTGGGCATATTTTAAAAGTGATGTCTAATTTCTAAATAGAGCCTCTGGGCAAAATCCTTCTCTCAATTACACTGATGTAATCCTGCTGTCTCGTAAATCACTATACTTTTAAACTAAGCATGTAAACATTCGGCTTCTAAATCATTAGCATAGGACTTTGAGGGCTACTGTCTGGAATACCATAGTAACCTGGAGCACTCTGTTTTCTTCACTAATTTTAATAGGAACTGGCATGCTGGAATAGGGCCGTGGCCCATTTAATCCAGCATGCTGATTTCTAAAGTGGTCAGCACTGGATGATAGAAAACCTTTTAGAACAGAATAATGCACCTAGCCCACAGGAGGAGATTCTTTTCTTACTTCCCCCACCCCCGATCAGCTGATTACCTTTATAATTTACCCAAGTTTTAAAAGTTTGACAATACACAAATACTACACAATAAAAAATCCAAAGCAGAAGACCTGATACCTAGTGTATACAATAACCAGTGACCTGAGTGCATTTGTTCTGTCGATCCATTGTCGTATGCATTGTCCTTGGTAGGAAACTTCAGCTGCTCCTGTTATACACCCTAAAATCTTGGCCCCAGTGAAGTCAAAGGGAGTTTTACCATCGACTTCAATAGGGCCAGGGTTTTACCCATAATTCTAATCCTGAGCAACATACACATCATTGGATATCTGTCCTATAACAGTTTTCAAGTACATAAAAGTTTGTTACAAGGAGGAGGGAGAAAAATTGTTCTCTTTAACCTCTGAGGATAGGACAAGAAGCAATGGGCTTAAATTGCAGCAAGGGCTATTTAGGTTGGACATTAGGAAAAAGTTCCTACCTGTCAGGGTGGCTAAGCACTGGAATAAATTGCCCAGGGAGGTTGTGGAATCTCCATTGTTGGACATTTTTAAGAACAGGTTAGACAAAGACCTGTCAGGGATGTAGACCATCTAGAAGATAACACTTAGTCCTGCATGAGTGCAAGAGATTAGACTAGATCACCTCTCAAGGTCCCTTCCAGTTCTATGATTCTGTCCACAATGAAAGTAGGTATTTGAGCAGCAAAATAATCGAATGTCCTGTTTGTAGATACAGGGCTGGATTCTCACCTGGTATAAACCAGAGCAGCTCCTTAATGGAGGAATGGGGATACAGCTGGCAGTCATTTTTCTTTTCAGTGAGTAAATTCCATAACATCGTCTGGAGCTGCTGTTTGTATTAGGGTTTGTCACTGAATTTAATGTTTGTGACTGTTACACGGTGGATTTCAAGGCCAGATTGAAAGAAAAAGTGTGCCTCAGTTGCTGAGGTTCAAACTATGTGAAGTCTGTGGAAATTTGATGCAAAAAAGTGACCCGCCCACTTCTTGTTTGAAGTGCCTTGGTGAGAATCACCAAAAGGACAAGTGCCACATTTGTAAAGGGTTTTGGCCTTGGACCCTTAAGGATCGCGAGCAGAGACTCAGGCTTATTTTCATGGAGGCATCCCTCCACCTGCAATCTGACCCCAGTTTGGCGGAGCCCATGCTGAGCGCCGCCTCCTCCGTGCCCAGTGCACCAGTGCCTAGAAAGTAGACTAAGGACTCCCGGCACTGACACGGCACCGAACATAAGACTTCTGGTAGGCGGCGATCTGTCTCTCCAGTGCCCCAGAAGAAAAAGCGGCAGGAGAGGGGGCACTCTCCCGCTCCTAAACCTTAGGAGACAGCAGCGGGGAGAACTCAGCCTACCTAGCCTTCTTCAGGCCCGGCAGCTCCAAGGGGCTCGTCGACTCCTGCCCCACAAGGGGTCCAGTCGAGTCTGGCTCACTGCCATTCTCCGGTCCATCATGGGTGGGACATTCAACTCCTCTCCACTCTGGAGACTTTTGAGGCAGTGCAGGACTTTATTCGCCTGATGGCTCTGCCTTCCCCCAGTGTTAACCTGCCCGCCTATTCCATCTAGGAGCAAGCCAGCAATGATGTCACACCACTCCCCATCTCTGATGTGCCACTGCCCGGCACCAGCCACCCACAGGGTGGGAACCGCACCGGTCCCCAGAGGCTTGGCACCGCTCTTCAGCACCACTCAGTACCGCTCCTCTGAGGTCATCTTTTTCTGAGACCTCAGAGTCCAAGGCAGAGTCCAATCATTTGGTAGGAGGTCTAGATCTAGGCGACACCGCTGGCCTGAACTGGCACCATGGCTATCTTAATGGCAACCGTCAAGGCTCCCTCGCCTTACCCAGGGGCGGCTCTACACATTTCGCCACCCCAAGCATGATGTCATACCACGGGGGGGCGCTCTGCCGCTCGCCGGTCCTGCGGCTCTAGTGGACCTCCCGCAGGTGTGCCTGTGGAGGGTCTGCTGGTTCCGTGGCTCCGAAGCCTTTTGAAGGCACGCATGAGGATGGTGTACCAGATCGAGTACTGGATCTACCCTGCCTTACCTTTTCGTCTTGACTGTCCCTTTCTACCGTGCATGGTCCCATATCACTTCAGACTGCTGCATGCTCCGCATGGTAGAGAGGGGATACTCCATCCAATTCTCTGCCCTCCTGTCCTTACCCCTTCTTCTCCATCCCTCTTCAGGGACCTCTCTCACGAGCAACTCCTTACACAGGAGGTGCACTTGCTCCTTTCGCTAGGGACAGTGGAAGAGGTTCCTCAGGAGCAGAAGGGCGAGGGCTTCTATTCCTGGTATTTCCTAATACCGAAAGTCAAAGGAAGGCTCAGGCCCATCCTAGATCTACAAGAACTCAACAAGTTTGTGAAGAAACTCAAAATCTGCATAGTCTCTTTGGCCTCCATCATCCCTTCCTTGGATTCAGGGGACTGGTACACCGCCTTTGACTTGAAGGATGCTTACTTTCACATAGCGATAACTCTGTCCCACAGGAAGCACCTCAGGTTTGTGGTGAACATCACCTACTGCCAGTTCACAGTCCTCCTGTTTGGGATCTCAGAGGCAAACAGGAATTGCAATATATAGTGCTCCATGAGACAGTGTTCCCGAGGTGGTGCTCTCTTACTGCCTTGGACAGATCACTAGTAGTCCCTTCTACTCACTACTACCTCGGGTGCTACAAAAGAGTCAACTGGTCAGGGCACGAATCATCCACATTGCCCCCAAATGGCCCAGACAATTCTGGGTTCCCAGAGTTCTACAGAGATCATCCTCTCTACTATCAGCATTAGGACCTTTCTGGATCTCTTGACCCAGGAAAATGGCAGGCTCAGACATCACATCCTGGATGCTTTTGTTCTGTGGCTTGACATTTGGATAGGAATCAAACCTAGAACATTCCTTCTCTGAAACTGTATAAACTATTCTTAACAGCAGAAAAGACTCCAGAAAATATTACCTAGCAAAGTGGAAACATTTCTTTATCTGGCCCTGCCACAACCCTTACCTTCCAGACACAGTGGGACTATTTCTGCTCTTTTGGACTATATTTTTACATTCAGGATGGCAGACCATTCCCTTAGCTCACTACAGATTCATCTGCTGGCAATCAGAGTGTTTCACCCATCAATGGATGGTAACTTAATCCTTATTCACCCACTAGTACCAGGTTCTTGAAGGGTCTGATTGGAATCTTTCCGCCAGTAAGGAACATAACATAAGAACATAAGAATGGTCTCATCCAGTATGGCCAAAGGTCCATCTAGCCCAGTATCCTGTCTTCCAACAGTGGCCAGTGCCAGGTGCTTCAGAGGGAAAGAACAGAACAGGGAAATTATCGAGTGATCCATCTCCATTTGTCCAGTCCCAGCATCTGGCGATCAGAGACTTAGGGACACCCAGAGCATAGGGTTGTGTCCCTGACCACCTTGACCAATAGCCACTGATGGACTTATCCTCCATTAACTTATCTAATTCTTTTTTGAATCCATTTATGCATCTGGCCTTCACAACATCCTCTAGCAATGAGTTCCACAGGTTGACTGTACATTGTGGGAAGAAATACTTCCTTTTGTTTGTTTGTTTTTAAGCCTACTGCCTTTTAATTTCATTGAGTGAATCCTGTTTCTTGTGTTATGTGAAGGGGAAAATAACACTTCTCTATTCACTTTCTCCACATCATTCATGAGTAGATAGACCTCTTTTGCATCCCCGCTTTATCATCTTTTTTCCAAGCTGAACAGTCCCAGTCTTTTTAATCTTTCCTCATATGGAAGCTGTTCCATAGCCCTAATCATTTTTATTGCCCCTTCTCTGTACCTTTTCCAATTTTAATAACTCTTTCGCGATGGGGTGACCAGAACTAAACACAATGTTCAAAGTGTGGGCACACCATGGATTTATATAGTGTCATTAGGATATTTTGTGTCCCTTTCCTAATGGTTCCTAAAATTCTGTCAGCTTTTTTGATTGCTCTGGTGGACTGAGCAGCTGTTTTCAGAGCATTATCCACAATGAATTGAAGATCTTTCTTGAGTAGTAACAGCTAATTTAGATGCCATCATTTGCATGTATAGTTGGGATTATGTTTTCCAATGTACATTACTTTGCATTTATCAACATTGAATTTCATCTGCCATTTTGTTGCTCAGTCACCAGTTTTGTAAGATCCCTTTGTAAAGCTTCACAGTCTATCTTATATAAGTATGTATTGTCTGCAAACTTTGTCATCTCACTATTTACTCCTTTTTTCCAGATCATTTATGAATATGTTGAACAGCACTAGTCTCAGTTCAGATCATTGGGGGACCCTGCTATTTACCTCTCTCCAGTATGAAAACTGACTATTAATTCCTACCCTTTATTTCCTATCTTTTAATCAGTTACTGATCCATGAGAAGACCTTCTGTCTTATCCTATGCCTGCCTTTGCTTAAGAGCCTTTGCTGTGGGACCTTATCAGGACTTGTCTGAAAGTCCAAGTACATGATATGAGCTGGATCATTATCCTTGTGCATATGCTTGTTGACCCCCTCAAAGAATTCTAGTAGATTGGTGAGGCGTGATTTCCCTCTAAATAGCTGTGTTGACACCTCCCCAACATATTGTGTTCATCTGTGTACCTGATAATTCTGTTCTTTACTACAGTTTCAACCAATTTGCCTGGTACCAAAGTTAGGCTTCTTGGCCTATAATTGCCAGGATTGCCTCTGGAACCTTTTAAAAAAATAAGTGTAACATTAACTATGATCCAGTCATCTGGTACAGAGTCCGATGTAAGTGATAGGTTACACTATCACAGTTAGCAGTTCTGCAATTTCATATCTGAATTACTTCAGAACTCTTGGGTGAATACCAGGTGGTCCTGATCTCTTATTACTTTTCAATTTATCAATTCGTTCCAAAATCTTCTCTACTGCCATCTCAATCTGGGACAGTTCCTCAGATCTGTCAGCTGTAAAGAATGGCTCAGGTATGAGAATCTGCCTCAGATCCTCCGCAGTGAAGACTAATCCAAAGAATTTGTTTAGTTTCTCTGCAGTGGCCTTGTCTTCCTTGAGTGCTGCTTGAGCATCTCCATCATCCAGTGGCATCATTGATTGTTTGGCAGGCTGCCTGATTCCGATGTTCTTAAACTTTTTTTTTTGCTGTTCGTTTTTGTGTCTTGTGCTAGTTGCTCTTCAGATTCTTTTTTGGCTGGTCTAATTATGTTTTTACACTTGACTTGCTAGAGTTTGTTCCTTTCTATTTTCCTCAGAAGGATTTGGCTTCCAATTTTTAAAGGAAGTCTTTTTACTCTGTTTAGCTTTGCAGGCATTTTTTGGTCCTCTTATTGTTTTTTTTTTTAATTTGGAATATACATTAATTTGAGCCTCTGTTATGATGTTTTAAAAAAAGTTTCCATGCAGCTTGCAGCCATTTCGCTCTTGTGAGTGTTCTTTTAAATTTCCATTTAACTAGCTTCCTCATGTTTATGTGGTTCCCCTTTTTAAAGTTAAATGCTTCTGTGGCGGGCTTGTTTGGTATTTCCCTTCCCCCTCACAAGGATGTTAAATTTAAGTACACTATGGTCACTAGGACCAAGCAGGTCAGCTATATTCATCTCTTGGACCAGATCCTGTGCACCACTTAGGACTAAATCAAGAATTTGATTCTTGTGGGTTCCAGGACAGCTGCTCCAAGAAGCAGTCATTAACGGTTAAGGCTAAGATTTTGTCATGGATATTTTTTGTAAAAGTCATGGACAGCCCATGGCCTGTCCCTGACTTTCATTAAAAATATCCCTGACAAAATGGGGAGGGAGGCAGGTTCAGGACCCACGGCTGCTGCGGCTCCGGGTCCCCCGCTGCTGCAACAAGGGGAAGCCGCCTGCTGCAGCTGGGAGGTGCAGGGTCCCCTGCTGCCTGCTGTGACTGGGCAGCTTCTGCCACCCACTGCGACTGGGAGCTTCAAGGTCCCCCACCGTGGTGGGGGCTGGGAGCAGTGTGTGTTGGGGGTGGCTGGGGAGCTCCAGCCTTGGAGCAGAAAATGTCACCCTTTTTCTCTGAGTACTGCTTGTCAGTCACTCAAAGTGGAATGCACATAGGCACTGGACTCAAAGAAGAAAGGAAAGTTACTTACCTTCGAGGTGTGTGGTCCCTATGTGTGTTTCCCTAGCCACCTTCATTCCCCTCTTCTTTGGATCTTGACAAGATTTGCAGGAGAGAAAGAACTGGACAATGAGTCAGTCCACCTCCCTTGTGCCCTCAGATTATGCGGAAAGCAGGGGTACAGGCACTGACCAATGGACTCTGCTTGCAAGAATTCTCTAGTCTGAAGCACCTGGAGTGCATGTCCATCTCCCCTCTGCCCCACCCCTCCTGTGGAATATAGATATGGACCATACATCTCGAAGAACTCCAATTACAATAAGCTAAGTAACTTCCCTTTCATGTGAGAAGAGAATCAGGGCCAGACTATTTTTTCATCTCTGTACTTTAAATAAATTATTCTTAGCTAATTAAGAGATAATGTTAATGAGATTGTACCTGTGGGTGGTATAATGAGTTCCTGCTGAAATATAAACAGTGAGAGACTGTTAACCATTCGCAACATACAACTCCATGAACAGTAACGCTATTAGAGCAAACCATTTTAGTTTTAAATCTAAATAAGATGCAACAAGCCATCCCTGCCTCTGCAAAGCCATTGGTGGGGAGAAGGGAGCATGACAAGACAATATCTTTTGAAGTATTTCGGTCTTCAGGGTGCTTCAGAGGGGCTCAGGATGCTGCAGTGGAGTGTTGAGTTAAAAAAGAAACACATCCAAAATCATTTCTCTACACGTCTCTGTTATTTATGGTGTTTGGAAACCTCCTTGTTCAGAAACCCGTCTGGCCCCTGCAGTTCCTTGGAGGTGTAATTGGGACTGACAGGAACCTGCCTGTTCCTCCCTTCCCTTTCTCCATGCTGGACACAATATTTCTGGGTAGCCAGTGCACCCAAAAGCTACATCCACCTTCCTGACACTGCGCCATGATTCCATGCCCAGTTCTGCCTGCCTTACTCAGACAAGTATTGTCAGTGAAGCCAACGGGACCACTCACGTGAGTAAAGCAAGGAGCAGACAACCTTCCTTTCTGTGTAAATACCATACACAGCAATCGGTCTCAATGTGTTCTTAATAGGCCAGTCATTTAGGACAGACGTTCATTGCCAGTAGGATTGTCATCTTTGTTGGGAAGGTTTTACTGATCATGCTTAGATGGGGGTGGGGGTGCATGTGTGTGTGCTGAATTCATGTGAATTTTGCAAACCACTTTATTTTCACCAGCCTCCTCAAATCAACTGATCAGAAGTAATTTAGATAAAGCATCTGCTTCCTTGTTCTCTTACATAGTCAAGATTTAGCTGTTTAGCTATAATAAACAGACCTTGCTAACCGGCACACACTAGACACAGGTTGTCTTAGTTGCTTGAGTGCAGACTTGATGCTGTATTCCAAGGGTAAATTTTTCTCCTCCATGCGTAGGTAAGCTATTTACTGTAAGACTGAAGACAAATAAGAGTCTCACACTCCTTTAAAGGATACACTCTTTTTCAGAAACTGTCCTTTGACTTTACATACTGCAAATGAGTAATGAGGTACCTTTGCACGGACATACAGAGGGCAGCTAGACTCAAATACTCCTAAAATATTGATCTAGATATTAAAAATATTGCATTTTGCTTTTACAACTGACAACATGTTTTAGGCATGTGTGTGCCCTTCGTCCAGAGAGCAATAGCTTAGACATTTTGTAGATTTCAAGGCCAGAGGGACTATGCTGATCATCTCATCTGACCTCCTGCATAACACAGGCCAGAGACCTTCACTGAGTGATGTTCCAAGCCAAGAATAGCCCAGCCTTTATTCTGGATATTTTGCCTTCTGACATGTGTCAGGACTGTGGGCATGAGAGGGAGTGAAGAGGGGATCAGTCACTGAGACTGCCAACAAGTGCCCAAGAAATGAATGTGGCTAACCAAGAAAGTACAAGTGCAGCCTCAGCTAATGGTGTTGATGTCTTTCAATTAACCACACTAAATAAAGTTACACTGCATGTCTCCAGGTCCATGGGAGAGGCAGTGTTATTCCAGCGTTGGTGGAAGTGATGAATGGCTCTGAGAAGGAGGAAGAGGGACCTCCCAACAAATTACACAGCCTAGGACAACATATTCTGTACTAGACTAGAGTTAAAGCATAGAATTAACAAACCATATATTATATATTAAAGTTCTAGTCTGGAAAATGACTATGGAAAAATGGCAGTTCTGCTGGTTGGGTGTATTCTGGGGCCTGTCTGCTCACTCTACTGACAATAATACATGTTTACTACTTTGTTCCTCTTGCTGGCTCTGTAGAGCCAAATGGGTAAAGAGAATGAACTGCATCCTGAGCCTTCTTGTGCGTCTGCTGCAGAGCTGTTTGCACAGGGGTAGCCGATTACTGAATTCCAATCTCAGTGAAAGCCCTAGGGCTGCGCACAGATAACTGAGGGCAGGATTTGGGATCTTTATCACTGGTGATAATGCCACATGAGAAGGAAGGAAATAATCCGTCTTGCATTTCAGAATCCAGCTTGAGGTTGCTGGGTTGGCAGCTATTGAAAATGGGCTAGATCCTCAGCTGGTGCCAGCTGTTATCGTAATTCCATTTAAGTCAGGGAAGTGACACCATGTCAGTACCAGATCCAATATCTTTTTCCTCTTTGTAAACTGAGCACATTTGATGTGGAGTCACTGAGGGCCAGATTTCCCAATGACTCAGCACCTTGTGCTGACCAAAGTGCTGAGCTCTTTGGAAATTTGGCTCTGAAGCATGGAGCATCACAAAGCCACTTTACAGTCACTCCTCAGAGCAGAGATGGATTTTAAATGAAACATATTGGAGCACTGACTTTGGTAAAAGTAGTAGGTGGTAAAACCCCCCGAAATCAGGCCAAGTATTTAGGAGCCTATAGAGGGATTTAGGAGCTTGATTTTTGTGTCTCATTTTTAAAAATCTTGGCCTGGTGAAATGCGTGCAGCTTTCACCCTGGTCCAAATTAACAGAATCTTGGAAAATCTCAGATCTTAGAATCAGAGATTATCAGAGTTGGAAGGGATCTCAGGAGGTCATCTAGTCCAACCCCCCAATTTAATAAAGCCACTAAAGGCCTGACTCAAAGGCATTTATTGGGAGTCTTTTCCACCTGATGTCACGGGTTTGGATCAGGCTTTATGTGAAAGCTCATAGTTTTACATAGCTTTCTGGGTGAGACTTTCTTGGGAACATTGTTTTCCCCCATTAGCTGAATCAGTGAATTTTAGTAAGTTCTTTATATCAAGAAGAGTCCTTCAAAAGGATAGTCTGAAGGCAACTCATGGCCAGGACATGTCTTCTGCACTTCTCAAGGCAAAAGCTGCTGGAGGAACCATGTCTACTTTGTCAATGAGATTGAGTCAAAGTTTTGTCTAATGCCTTAAATAACAGCCATAATCATTACCTTAGCTGAGATCAAATAGGCACTAGAACAGTGAATCCACTCGTCCTCTCAAAACCACTTCAGTAGCATAGCATAGTCCATGCTTGTTGCAGGATTAAGCTTTTCATGTACTGCCCAAGATTCAGTCAAATACGTTGCTGCTATGTTTTCAGCCAGCTTTGGCCCATCCCCTATTGCTTAATATTAAGTTGTTGTATGTTTGTTTATTCAGTTCAGTAGAGATGCCTGTCTCACAAGACCACATCAAATAGCACATGATGATACAGCCAGCTACCAAGAACAAAACCTACCTCCCACCCTGAACATTTGCTGTCATCCACTGTCCCCTTTGCATTGATGAGGGAGTAGGGTTTGTGATGTGACCTGAAGGCAAACAAACTCTGACTGAGGTGGGAAATTAGTGATCGGAGGAGGAGCAAAGGGGTGATTAGCACACCCATTACAGTTAGTGGGGAGCCATGAATTGTGACAGCGTTTCCTCTAGCCAATCTTGGAGCAGAAACATTAATAAGATTTCAGGCCTCGTAAAGATAATGAGATCTGCTGATAAATTTTGGAACCCCGTGGGTGAAATCCTGGCCTCACTTAAACCAATTGCAAAACTCTCTGTAACTTCAATGGGGCCAGGATTTCATCCCAAATATGTATTGAACGGGACTCTGAACCAGCACTGGCATGTACCTCTCCTGTTATTAAAACACCATGATGTAAACAGGAAGCAGCTGAGGAGATTAAGGAGGAGGAGTGGGAACATTTGTGTCAGATCTGGGCCCCAGCACAAAAGCAGCCTTTCAGGAAATTCTCTCTGCCTATGGAGTCCTCGGGTGGCGTAGAGCTGCTGCAGTGGCTCATACCTCACCATGCTCAGCCCCTGCCATTAGAGCTATTGCCAGGGGCAAGGGGGCATGGCTGGGCAGGAAAGGCCCCTTTCAAGGCTGCTCTAATTTATCCCAGAGACTCATGCCCTGGCCAGGCCAAGGATCAGGGGAATCTTCAGAACCAGCCACCTTTGCTACAATCTTATGTCTTGCGCCAAGTGCAGTGTCTTGCGCTCAGTCATAAAGGGGAGCGAGAGGTGTCTGGAGCCTTGTTTTACTTGCACCATAGCTTTTTCTCCCTGGGAGATGTGCTCCAGTGCATAGATTAATTCGATTCTTTTTTATTTCCTTGTTAGGGCAGTGTTGTGGTGTGCAGCATTGTAATAAACCTGAAAGGCAGCAGGACACTTGCTAATTACAACTTACTCAGGAGAAGGGCATAATTGGTGAAATGCTCTTGTAGTTAAAAAATAAGCAAATATCCTTTATGCTTCCTGAAAAGTGTGTTAGCCAGGGAGGGGTGTTGGCACATCCATTGCAGTGTGATACGAGCCATTTAAGGGTCTATTCAGATTCTGGCTTTTTTCTCTGCCTAAAAATTCAAACTTTTCCTTTGTGGCTCAACTTCTTCTACACTTGTATTCCTATTTTTAAGTGTCTTGGCTTCCTTGAAGTCTTGTTCCACTTGAGGAGAAATGTTCCTGCCTTACTCATGTCAGATTTGATTCAGAGAGTAATATTGTACAGATCTGTAGAGTTGTGATCTTTCCCACCCGTTGGTCATCGATCATTTCATTACAGCAAGGTTACCAAATTGACATGTCCTGGCTAATTCTCATAATGCAGCTATATAGATGTCTAGTGTCTTGTACACGCTGCCTAAATTGATAATGCTCAGCCGTACCATTACCAAATGTCAGAAAATGACCTTCCTGAGAAACCTGACCTGTCATAGCATGAGGAGCCTCTCAAGGTAACCGTGTCCTCAGGGAGAGTGTGAAACATCCTTTTATCCTCAGAGTCCAGTCATTGCAACTACGTTTTGTGTTTTAGTTTTTCAGCAGAAAATGCAAATAAAGAAAGATACCACAGTGTTGAACCACTAATATTTGGCACTGTAGGCTGCTAATGATTGACTAAAGTTAAGAGAAGGGTCTCTGTTAATATTAATTCATACTGTTGATTTGAAAAGGTCTATAATGTAATAATTTTTCAGATAGTAGCACAGGAGTGACTTCAATAATAATGATAATAATGATAAAAATCTGTAATCACCCAAAAAGCGGAGATAATGCAACTGCTAACCTTTATCATCGGGTGCCTAATTCACAGAATTCTAGAACCATAGGGCTAGAAGCGATCGCAAGGGTCAGTTAGTCTAACTAATTAGTTACTATTCCTCATCAAGGATATCTGAGTGGGGTGGAATGAGCCTAAGCCCAATTAATTCTCTGTTTGCTGCTGTTGAAAAGTAAATTAACTAGAAACTAAGCATGTTAACAAAATGGTTAAGTACAAAGTTTGTTGATGAGTTCCCCCAAGGAAACATTTTGGGTAATAATTTCCATGCACAGAAAAGTGGCATTAGTTGCAGATAAAAGGACACAGTAAGTACCATGTTTTCAAAATCCTTATGTGCACCATTCCAGGCACGGAATAATTCTGTACTTGTGGCACCTAATTTGAATGGATGGTTACTGTGCAAATCAGAAAATTGCATACAAAGAGCCAAGAAGATGAATTTATCTCATTTTTGAAAATCTACAGTGCTGCAAATATTCAGGTAAGATTTATATGTACAGCAAACAGAGCCAAGACATTTCAAATCTTAGGGTTAGAAAATGGGCCAAGACTGTCAAACCTAGGAGTCAAACATTACGTTTTGAAATGCAGATTTAAGGACCTAAATAAGAGGCCTGATTTTCAAAAATACGGACTACTGTGCAGCTCTAGCTGATTTCAGTGGGGACTACTGGGTGCTTAGCACTTTTGAAAGTCTGACCACTTGTTTAAGGGCCTGATCCAAGGCCCATTGTAATCAAGGGAAAGAGCCAGCTGCCTTCAGTAGGATTTCACTCAGTCCTTAAATTGCTAATTATGGATCCAGTAGCCTAAGTTTAATCTTGTGTGTTTTTTAAAGCTTGGTCATTTCCTGTTGCATGCTCCCTTGTTACTATATGGTGATCACTGGTGCTGCGCAGTATCAGGATTTTACCCTGGGTATCTGCCTACATGAGACATGATACAATCTTCCCATTGATTCAATTTGATCTCTTCCCCCAACACATGGCATTAATGGTCACAGAGTCACCGGCCACACTGATAGCTTCTGTTATGCTGCTATCATCTGTATAGCTGAAGAATGGATGGGCCATGGATGGGCTGGTGACTGCTAATTTCAGTGGAGTGCACCTGCCGACAATCTGGCCCAACACAGGGAAACGAGAGCTGTGTTTATGGCAGTGTGAATTTTTTGCTTTCAAATTCTACCTGTAAACTGGGCCTAGATGTTTCCTTGTCCTGTACTTCAGCAATTGCCCATGTTTGAGCAGCACACCTCTTACTGAGGCAGGGTCTAACTATGTACAGGTACTCTAGGGTAGCTGAAAAACCCCTTGTTAAAATATAATTCAATATTAATCCCCCATGCAGCATACCATGGTGCCTGCTAAGAACCAGACCTGTTACTGAAGGGTGATGTAGCAGAAGAAGTGTGGCATATGTTCATAAAACCCAGTCTATGGCTGTCACAGCGTGCAGGCTGCATGCCCTCAGGCAGGCCTTCTCAAGTGAGATTCGTAACCCCAGGGGTTTCAGCTGAACAGATGATTGAAATTGGTTCCTCCAGGGACTGTTGCTAGCTTGGGCTGCTCTGTTTGTCTTATTCTCATCTTCCTGATCTCATATACAAGAACAGCTGGCTGAGAAGGAAAATGTGAGGTGGCAGTGCTAGAGGCCTGGAGGTGCAGAACAGCTGGCTGTGGAGACGGGCGGTAACAGGGAAAAAGTGACTCATCTAATTAGATATTAAGTTAACAGCTATTGTTGAATCTGTTTCTTGATAGAACAGTACACGGTGTCTAGAATAAGAGTTCATTTCCTGAATAAGTATCTGTTTAATCTAATCTACTTTAATTTATTTTATCTGATCAATCTCACACTCCTCTTTTATATATATATTTTCCAGTAGATTGCTCATTATTTTTACTGTATGCAGGCTAACAGTACTGAACATGAAACCTGAACAGATAACACTCTAATTGTTTTTAGAGTCTGTAATAATTCATGAGAATTGCCTGCAAAACAAGTTGTTTATGGTCTTCAGGGGTAAACACATTTGTAAAAGAGCTTAGAAGAGCCTGTTTTAATCTATTAGCATAATAACATTCTGAAAAACAAGCATTTTCATGCTCCAAAGACATCTGATATTGAGCCATTAAGTACCTCTTATCTTCTGCTCAGATGCCAGTGGGTCCCCATTTTGGGCAGCATCTGGTGATTGTACATGTACCACAAAGGATTGTAGCGGAGGCATTTCCTGCAGTTTGGGGAAAGTGACCCAATATTAATACATTCGGAGTGAGTGTCTCTCACAACAAAAATGCTTTCATCCCCTTGTGAATGCGAAAATCATGACGCATGTTGCTGCATGCCAAGATATATGCCAATATGCACATAGCTAAATCAAATTAGATCTTGAAACCTTTAATTCCATCATTAGGAGTTATTATTTCCTCTTCAAATCATGTAATTAAATATCATGTGAGGAATATATAATTTTTCCTTCACTTATTTAGTAAAGTATCAAGGGTTACATTTGACAATGGTATTATGATACCCATCTGTTTGTATTTAAATTAGAAAGGTTTTAATGATACCTCCAGAATTACAAAAGCAATTGGTTAACTAAACTGAGGGAATTCACTGCAAATGAGATCATTATGTTTACATAAGATCTGTTTAATCCAAGAATTGTTGTATAATTAGTGACATTATGCAGTGGAAAATTAGATACGCTTACATGATTTACTCTTCTTTGGCATACTGCGAAATTACAAAGAGCACTGATTAATCAGTCTTCACTGAACATCCCATTTATTCTGTTGTAGGTAATGTCCAGCAGCAATAACATGTACCATTATTGGATTTTGAGAGATTTCTAGCAAATTTAAATGAAATTATATTAAACAGAGGCTGAAACTATAGTATTTTGTTTGAAATTCACAAGTATTAAGATCAAACATGCTACCTTTAAATGCTAGGTAACAGTAAATACAACAATATTGAGAAAATTTTGGTGATTGCATCTAGAAACAAAGCAACTGAAAGCATTCTGGCTGTAATCTAACAGTGCAGACATTAGTACAGAGGAACACAGAAATTGCCAGAGAGACTCAGGCAAGTGTCCTCTCTGGTCCAGTATTCTCTCTCTCCTACATGGCCAGACCCAGCTGTTGCAGATGAAAGTGGAAGAAACCCTGCATTTGGCAGTTACAGGGAAACCTGTCCACAGGGAAAGCTTCTTCCTAATTGTCAGAAGTTTGGTGTATGGCCAAGGGGCAGCATTTTTCAGCAGTTATCTCAGGAGGGGGTGGGTGGGAAGCCCATGTTCACCTTTTCTTAGACTAGGAGATAATGGTAGTTAAGCCTGGCATGTGTTGGCTTTTTAATGACTCCCACCATATTTTAAAGGGATACCTAGTGTTAGAGGGGTTTCCCTTCACCCCCTCCCTGGTTCTTGTCATGCAGACAGAAAGCAGAAGACCAGAAGTCGAAGTGCAGGCAATGTGATGTGTATTGGGGTTAGTTGCAAGCAAACACATCCATGGTTCTACATGCCAGCAGAGTCCATTCCCAGCTCTGACACCGCAGAGCATTTACCCCGTGTCCCCCTTCCCAGCTGTGTTGCTGCAGAGCCTTGCCTGGGTCCCTCCCCATCTCCTCCTCCTCCTTAGCAGGCCCAAATATACCTGCAATGCATGCCTACGGTCCCACCCCTTTTGTACCCCGTCGGAGGGGTATGGAGGGAGGTTGTGCTGCAGTCAGGGACAGGCATTTCTTTGGTCTTCTAGTGTTTTATACCTTCTCCCCATCCCCCTTTGCCCGCTGTGCTGTCGAGTAACACTTTAACTGCTCTTATCTGTTCCCATTGTACTGACAAATCCATCTGATTAGGCAGAAGCAACATCACAGCGTTTGTTGACACATATCAGTGTAAGATGTAAGAGTATCAAAAAGTCAAACCCAACATTCTCTCCCAGGCTAACAAACAGACCTACACACTAACACCTACCTCGATTTCCTAAAATCATGATCCGTGGCGTTTTGGTGGAGAGACCAATGCTCTGGCAAATGTCTGAGGTTATCACCTAATTCCTACATGTCAACACCAAGCATTAAACATGTTTCACAGGTTATATTCTGGACTATACACGTGTTGTATTTTATTGAAGTGGGGGAGGGAGACAAAAAGTCATTGCATGTTTGTTTGATTAATATTGTCGCAGAACAGATGTGCAGCTGAGCACAATCTGAAATTACTATTGCTTTGCAAAGCTCTAACAGTCATGAAATATTTGAAGATCTGCAAATCAGCCACCAAAACATGTATAGTGGGAACCATTTTAAAAAAATCAGCATTTCCTAACTGCTACTATGCAGACATTACAGGTATCGCTTTTTCAATGGGCCTTAATCAGAGTCCATTGACGTCAGTAAGAATCTTTCCATTCACTTCACTGGGTCCTAAGCACTGTTGTGTTCAGATCCACCAGTTGGGTTTCAGCCTGGTATAAGGACTGGAGCCATTATCAAATTTTAGTCCAGATTCAGATATGGTTTTTGAACCACCCTATATTTCAAAGGTGTTTGGATTTGATGTGTGTTCAGAATTATGAATCTTAGCTGTAACCAGGGCCGGCTCCAGGCCCCAGCATGCCAAGCACGTGCTTGGGGCGGCATGCTGTGGGGGGTGCTCTGCTGGTTGCCCAGAGGGCGGCAGGCGGCTCCAGTGGACCTCCCGCAGGCGTCCTGCGGAGGGTCTGCTGGTCCCGCAGCTCCGGTGGACCTCCTGCAGACGTGCCTGCGGATGCTCCACCGGAGCCACAGGACCAGCAGACCCTCCGCAGCCACGTCTGCAGGAGATCCATCGGAGCCGCGGGACCGGCGAGCGGCAGAGCGCCCCCCTCAGTGTGCCGCTGTGCTTAGAGCGGCGAAATGACTAGAGCCAGCCTTGCTATTAACACAACAAAAGTCTTAGCAATGACTGGAGACTCCGGGAAAGCATAACTGACAATTTAAGTGCTTTCTGATATGAGCGATGGCCCAGTGGAGACAGCTGCACGCAGCAGTCTGGTGCTTTTAAAATGGCACAGATTAGTGCCTCTGTTTTCTGCTTCCATCACCAAAGGGCTGGGTCCTTGGCAGTGTAGACTCTTTGCCTTCAAGGAAACCTATTTGAAAAGGGATTAGTTTGCAAGCACTTGAATTGATTTAGTGTGTGTTTACTGTTCAGATATGCTCCAGGGCTATTTACCTCTACAGGATAAATATTAAAATTGCATTTGAACCTCACATTAACATTTATATTCTTCTCATTACAGTTTCCTTCTCCCAATAAGATTTACCTATCAGTCTTATGGCAATAATGAGAATGAGTCTATTTTTGTATCTTTTCAGCTTCCCATGATAACCTGTCATAGGGAGGAATTAATTTTGTGGCATTTTTATTATTCTCTTTCATAATTTGAGTCAGAGCAATGAAGCATCCATCCGGTTTAGAAGGAAAAAATGGTACTCGTGAACAGAACTAGACTGACAGGTCTGGCAACAGAAATCCATGTGGAATACATTGCAGCCACGGACACAGACAGACAGCATTATATTATCTAGTAAGTTTTATTATGGCATTGATTAAGGGCCAATGAAGAATGGGGTCCCGTTGTACAAATACAGACTAGGAGATGGCCCTTGCCTTGAAGAGCTCTACAAGCTAAATAGACAAGACAGCCTACCATGGTGGAAAGGGTGGGGAAGGAAGGGGAACACAAGGTGAGTGAACAATGTGAGAGCAGCAAATGGCATGCTAGTTCCACTGTTTTTGGTGGATATGGTAAGCAGGGGATTTGCTAAATGGGAAAGGCAGATAGGAAAGGGGGAAAGAGGTGGTGGAGTCAAGGTGAGGTGAAAAGACTGTGAGAGAGGAGGAGCAGGAGGTTTAGAGGAAAAAGCCAATCAGCACCTGGCAGAGAAATCCAGTCAAAACTGTAGAAAGCTCTCTGAATGTCCAGAGGTCTCTGTTTGGCTGCTTCTGCCACTGCTGGCTGGAGTCTGGCTGGCTTGATGGTCGGTCATCACTGTAGATTGAATTTGGGGTCTTCAGCACCAAAAGCGCCAGCACCTCGGACCATCAGAAGTAGATGAGTAAGTGTGACAGTGCTGTGGTAGGTCTAGACTCTTTATCAATGCTGGTGTCTGTCCTAGAAGGAGAGAAGAGCCAGGTATGATGGCAGTTTTAAGAGTTAGGCCTCTTGTACACCAGGATCTGGATGGAAAGTTTATTTTATGTCTCAGCGCCTGCCAAACAGCGGTCAGACAGTGACATTTAGTCACTATTGCTACCTGTGCCACCTAGAGGCAAAAGGTTCTTCTTCCCACCACCTATCCCCTGAGGTTTCAGAATATGCATATTAGCTAAACTAAAATGGAGCTGATTTTGTACCGGAGAAGTGATTGCCCTCCCCTCGTTCTCTCTCTCTGGTGAACTATACTGGCTCAGATTTTTACACAGGCATGTTTCAAATAGTGCAGTTTAGACATATGACTGCAAACAGGATTGTATGCATGTACAGAAGGTGCTTTTAGCAAATGCCCATTTCAAAATGTGTTGCATTATATAGTTCTGTTAGCTTTAGGTAGTTTGAAAATATGATCTACTTGGTGCCACTCTAGCCAAGCTAGAAATGCCACAGTCTGAATAATGTTACGTATCTTGTTACCTGCATATAATACCGTTACCTCAAAACCATTGCATACTTTGATATTAGATGAGAGATTTTTCACTTTCCCACTAGTCTCACAAAGACTAAAAACTTTGTTCTTTCTTTCTGATTTTGCAGTTACCAGTGTGAAACTTGACTAGTAACTTCAGATACAGACTTTCCAAGAACTAATGGCTATAGTTAGGACCCGACCAAATTCATGGTCTATTTTGGTCAATTTCACAGTCATAGTATTTTAAAAATTGTAAATGTCATGATTTCAGATATTTAAATGTGAAACTTCACAGTGTTGTAACTGTAGAGTCCTGACCCAAAAGGAAGTTGTGGTGGGGGGGGGTCACAAGATTAACGGGGGGTGAGGGGTGGGTTGCGGTACTGCTACCCTTCCTTCTGTGCTGCTGCTGCTGGCCATGGGGGGAAACGTGGGGGCATGGTGGCCTAAGAGACTTCCCCAGCAGTGGCTAGTATGCCTGGCACAGGGGCTGCCTGAGCTGCCCCTGAACCAGGTGCACTGGCTGCTGCAGAAGTCACGGAGATCACGGAAGGTCACAGAATCCATGACTTCTGTGATCTCTGTGACAAACTCGCATGTTACTCATGACTTCCATCAGGTAATAGGTCACTTGTTTATCAGCTCATTGAGTTACCCTTGAGAAGGGTTCACATTTTTCTTTCTCTGTAGTATTCATAGTAGTCCAGCAGGTCTTGACCCTTTCCACTATCTAGTCCATCCTCCTGCCCAGGACAGGATTGTGTCCTTCAACGTATTTCCTTGTACTTTGTTCAACCTGAGTATATTAAATGGTCTTCAGTAGTTTGGCATGGCTGGAAGTCAAGGCAGACGATGACCATCATCTTACTTTGGTTGTATGCTCTTTGGTACAAGCTTGGCATCTTTCATGTTTTGTACAGTACTCAGCACGCTTTTAGTACTTTATAAATAATAGATGATGATGATAAAGACCTCTGCAGACAGGTACTCCTAAACACAAGCAAGCTGGTCATGTGTGACGGAGGTAAGATTTTTATGGTCAGAAACTAGTATCATCTTTTGTATCCAAGAACAAAGACAAATAATGTGAGATTCCTTCTTGACGTACTTGCAGTGCTGCTATGAAACTAGTCAATTTCCCATTTTTATTTTTTTCAGAGGTGACAAGAAACATCAGGGTTCCTGAATGGTCATGCTGGTTGTGCAGATCGTTGTGCAGAGGTAAGTCCATGTGGCAGGATGTCTCCTCTGTCATCCTCCTGAAAAGATAAAAAAATGATGCCTCTAGGACAATAGATATTATCTTTATTCAGAGATGTAACACTATGAAACCTTTTGCAGATACACTATCACCTTCTACTATCAGCAGGGTACCTTCTACTAATATTTAAACTGCCATATTACCTTGTAAGTAGGCGCAGAGCCATCCTGTCAGATGGAGATGAGTGAATGGATCCAAGAGACCAATGTGTGTATCAATTTTAAAGTGTTGGCAAGCTGGCTTCCTGTCTAAGAATGTTGAAACAGTTGAAGGCAACACTTTTCACACTACATTTAAAAAGTTGCATGACCCCATTACTACTTTGAATTTTAATAACTTTACAAAAAAGCAAAATAACAAACCTCATAAGCTTTGTCTCAGATGATTCAGGAGGAGTGTCTTTTAGAAAAACGCAATTGGTACAGAACGTCATGGTTATTAAGGGGTATTTTTCATTCTTAGCTTCTCTCCATTTACCTGCAAGATGGCGAAAGGCGAACTATGCTGAGTTTTATCGTTAATAGGGAATACAATGCACAAGCTCCTGCACACACACTTCTGGTTCTTTTTCTTTTTGGCAGGAAATGGGGGTGAGGTTAGGCCTGAAACCAGGCACATGAAGTTGGTTGTATGGGGAAATCATTTCTGAAGAATGTAGACATAACTGATTGTGCAAATCCTCTCAAATTGTGTTGCTAATTGCTCTGCATGTTAGTGGAGTACTTCTGCTGCTTGTTACAAGACAAAGGAAGGACAGCGCACTTTATCTCTTTGGGGCTATGATACTCTCAACATGCTAGACTCTGTTCAGTTTACACCAGTGCAGCCCAACAGGTTTCAGTGGGTCTGCTGAGGTGTGATCAAGAGCTGAAAGTTGGCCCAGTGTGGTTGATGATGTATTTGCCAGTCCAGGAGAGATACACAGTGTATTCCCTTAATTTTAAGAGGGTAATGAATTTATACAAAGCAGAGAAAGCACTTTCAGATACTGGGCTGGCTTCTTCCTAAGAAAAATGGCTGGCTGTTCTGTGCACTTTGTTGAATTTGAACAAATAAACAAACTTGCTATTGGACACTTATCTTCTTTCAAAGTTTAAACAATAGTTTTGGCAATGATTACTGACCCAGCATGTATGTAATGTTAATATCTTACTTTGGGGAATGGATCGATAAGTTCTTCAGTCCTCCGTGCTGTGGCAGGCGGAGTCACACATTTTTGTTTGGTGGGGGTGGCTCTCCAGATAATTCCTTCCACTGAAGAGCTGCTCCAGAATTTTCTCTGCCTTCAAAGGTTGTAGCAGGTTAAGGGTCAGGTCCTCGACAGACTGTCCAGGTCCTTTTTTCCTCAGTGTACGTCTGGCTTGAGACAAGTAACTGGACATGGGGGGTGAGCCCTTGTTTATTGGGAGACAGGATTCGGGAGGCTAATGGATCAGCAGGCTGGACTCAGAATGCCTGTAGTGGCTAAAAGAAGGGGGAACACCCAGGGAACCAATGACCATTTATGAAGATAACAATGGATAAGGTAAGCCTGGAATGTAAGATGAGGTAAAGAGTAAGTTGTGCATGGACAGTGGGTGCTGTACAGGGATTGGTTCATACAGCGTGACCAACTCCATCCCAAAAGATGTGATGCAATGTAATATGCAAGTGTATATAGTGGAAGAGGTTTGCTGTGTATCTCTGGATGTGTGGTATACCCCACCCTCTATGCTTGAGTGTGATCAACTCTGTGTAGCTTTGCTGTATGCCAAATAAAGGAATCTGAGGCTGTCAAAATAAAGAACTCAATAATAGTGGAGGATTTCAATTATCCCCATATTGACTGGGTACATGTCACCTCAGGATGAAATGCAGAGACAAAATTTCTCGATACTTTAAATGACTGCAGCTTGGAGGAGCTGGTACAGGAACCAACAAGGGGAGAGGCAATTCTTGATTTAGTCCTGAGTGGAGCACAGGATCTGGTCCAAGAGGTAGCTATAACAGGACCGCTTGGAAATAGTGACCATAATATAATAACATTTAACATTTCTGTAGTGGGAAGAACACCTCAACAGCTCAGCACTGTGGCATTTAATTTCAGAAAAGGGAACTATGCAAAAATGTGGAGGTTAGTTAAACAGAAATTAAAAGGTACAGTGACTAGAATGAAATCCCTGCAAGCTGCATGGACACTTTTCAAAGACACCATAATAGAGGCCCAACTTAAATGTATACACCCAAATTAAAAAACACAGTAAAAGAACTAAAAAAAAAGCCATCATGGCTTAACAACCATGTAAAAGAAGCAGAGAGAGATAAAAAGGCATCTTTTAAAAAGTGGAAGTCAAATCCTAGTGCGGGAAATAGAAAGGAGCATAAACACTGCCAAATTAAGTGTAAAAATGTAATGAGAAAAGCCAAAAAGGAGTTTGAAGAACAACTAGCCAAAAACTCAAAGGTAATAAAATGTTTTTTAAGTACATCAGAAGCAGGAAGCCTGCTAAACAACCAGTGGGGCCCTGGATGATCAAGATATGAAAGGAGCTCTTAAAGACGATAAAGTTATTGCGGAGAAACTAAATGAATTCTTTGCTTCAGTCTTCATGGCTGAGGATGTTAGGGAGATTCCCAAACCTGAGCCATCCTGAGCTCCCAAACCTGAGCCAGCCAGATTTGTAGGTGACAAATCTGAGAAAATGTCACAGATTGAAATGTCACTAGAGGAGATTTTGGAATTAATGGCATTCACCCAAGAGTTTTGAAAGAACTCAAATGTGAAATTGCGGAACTATTAACTATGGTTTGTAACCTGTCCTTTAAATCTGTACCCAATGACTAGAAGATAGCTAATGTAATGCCAATATTTAAAAAGGGCTCTAGAAGAGATCCCGGCAATTACAGACCGGTAAGTCTAACATCAGTACCGGGCAAATTAGTTGAAACAATAGTAAAGAACAAAATTGTCAGACACATAGAAGAACATAAATTGTTGGGCAAAAGTCAACATGGTTTATGTAAAGGGAAATCATGTCTTAGAGCTCTATTAGAGTTCTTTGAAGGGGTCCACCAACATGTGGACGAGGGGGATCCAGTGGACATCGTGTACTTAAGTATCAGAGGCGTAGCCGTGTTAGTCTGGATCTGTAAAAAGCAACTAAGAGTCCTGTGGAACCTTATCGACTAACAGATGTGTACGTTTCTGATGAAGTGGGTATTCACCCACGAAAGCTTATGCTCCAATACATCTGTTAGTCTTTAAGGTGCCACAGGACTCTTCGTTGCTTTTTATAGTATACTTAGATTTCTGAAAGCCTTTGACAAGATTTCTCACCAAAGTCTCTTACTAAATTAAGTTGATATGGGATAAGAGGGAAGATCCTTTCGTGGATTGAGAACTGATTAAAAGACAGGGAAGAAAGGGTAGGAATAAATAGTAAATTTTCAGAATGGAGAGGGGTAACTAGTGATGTTCCCCAAGGGTCAGTCCTAGGACCAATCCTATTCAACTTACTCATATATGATCTGGAGAAAGGGGTAAAAAGTGAGGTGGCAAAGTTTGCAGATGATACTAAACTGCTCATGATAGTTGAGACAAAAGCAGACTGTGAAGAACTTCAAAAAGATCTCACAAAACTAAGTGATTGGGCAACAAAATGGCAAATGAAATTTAACGTGGAGAAATGTAAAGTAATGCACGTTGGAAAAAATAACCCAACTATACATACAATATGATCGGGGCTAAGTTAGCTACAACTAATCAGGAAAAAGATTTTGGAGTCATCGTGGATAGTTCCCTGAAGACGTCTACGCACTGTGCAGCAGCAGTCAAAAAAGCAAACAGGATGCTAGGAATCATTAAAAAGGGGATAGAGAATAAGACGGAGAATGTCTTATTGCCCTTATGTAAATCCATGGTACCCCTACATCTTGAATACTGCATACAGATGTGGTCTCCTCATCTCAAAAAAGATATACTGGCACTAGAAAAGGTTCAGAGAAGGGCAACTAAAATGATTAGGGGTTTGAATAGGGTCCCATATGAGGAGAGATTAAAGAGGCTAGGACTTTTCAGCTTGGAAAAGAGGAGACTAAGGGGGGATATGATAGAGGTATATAAAATCATGAGTGATGTGGAGAAAGTGGATAAGGAAAAGTTATTTACTTATTCCCATAATACAAGAACTAGGGGTCACCAAATGAAATTAATAGGTAGCAGGTTTAAAACAAATAAAAGGAAGTTCTTCTTCACACAGCGCACAGTCAACTTGTGGAACTCCTTACCTGAGGAGGTTGTGAAGGCTAGGACTATAACAGTGTTTAAAAGAGAACTGGATAAATTCATGGAGGTTAAGTCCATTAATGGCTATTAGCCAGGATGGGTAAGGAATGGTGTCCCTAGCCTCTGATAGTCAGAGAGTGGAGATGGATGGCAGGAGAAAGATCACTTGATCATTACCTGTTAGGTTCACTTCCTCTGGGGCACCTGGCATTGGCCACTGTCACACTGGGCTGGATGGACCCTTGGTCTGACCCAGTATGGCCGTTCTTATGTTCTTATGAGTGGCAGCCAGGTGGGGAGCCAAGTGCAAGAGGCGTTGAGAGAACCCACCATAGTGATGCCATGACTTGATCTGCTTGGCCTGTGCAAGTCATGTGTCCGCCCTTTAGGATAAGAGCCACAGTCTAGCTTTAAGGAAAATGGCGTTGGAAGGGTTTTAGAGACTATCACTGAGGAAGTTAGTACCATGCTGGTGAGTAGGGGTAAATCTCAGAGTGGACCACATGGACTCCCCAGGGAAATATTAGAGGGAGACTGGGGCCAGCTGAAAAGGGCACTCCCGAAAGTGGTATTAGATTTTGTTAAAATGCTTGGCAGAGCATGGCAAAGGTCTGCCACTAATATTTTGAAAAAATGGGACCCATTGGCAGCCATGGAAAAACTAGTAACCAGTTTGTTTTATCCTAAGGCAAAGAAAGCCCAAATCAAGCCAGTGGTTTTACAAGGATTATTTCTAGAAGCTAAAACTTTACCAACAAAATGTACCACCTTAAGAAATAAACACAAAAAAGCATAAAGAAAAATCTAAATAATAAAGAAAACATCCCCAAACTAAATAAAAAAAATCCTGGAAAGTCAGGGAGAACATGATGTCTGTTATAAATCCAAATTAAAAAACACAGCCGTCCTTCAAGGACTGTATTTGATGAGTGCAGCTGGGCACGCAAAGTATAGAAAGTTACAAAAGTGTAAAAACTATAAGCTTAAAGTCATGAAAATTAAAAAATAAAATTGAGTTACAATCTCAAAATTTAGTAACTAGTAAAATCTTAGTCTTTTATTAAATAAAGAATAAACTACAATAAATACCTGTTTTAAAGTGTGGGCAGTTGAGGAGCTTTTGTACAGTGCATAGCTCGGAGGGGTCTAAATAGCAATAAAGTGCTCAGGAGAATGTTAAAGTGTTGGCTGAGTGTGTTGAAGGGGACAACTGTACCTTTTGGCCCCCTAACCTTGGAGCTGCTGTGGTTAGAAAGGAGGCTACCAGCCGGGCCCAGCAGGACAGCATGTCCACAGCAGTGGACAAATACGAGGTCCAGAAAGACAAAGCACTGACACTGGGGACTCGATCGGTACCATTGATGTGGACCAGGCTCCACAATAGGTGTCCCATCCCAGGAGCTGATCACAGGCTGTGGTGTCACATGTCCACTGACACAGACTGGTCCCATCAGTGAGTGTACCATGGAGTCCTCAGGAAATGAACAGAGCACCCAGACCACTGGGGGTCAATGCGGGCCCCATGCTGGGTGAATTGTGGAGGCCTCAGAAGCTTCAGCCAGTGGATCTGGTGTAGTAAACCCACAGATCCCCAGTTACTTTCCCTTCTCCCCTCCACCAGCCAAAGTATTGTGATGTGGGGCTACGTGCATTACCAGAGACTTGCCCCCACCATTGGGCATACTGTGGTCAGGACACCCCCTCTGTTCCTCTGAGCTCCTGAGACCACCAGAAGCACAGAAAAATTAGTTTCCCGCCACTGTCCCCTCTTCCCTTCATAGTGGGGTTGTGGTGGTCATTTTGGAGTCGGAAGCTATGTGCCACAAGCAGCCATTTTGAAATAGGCTCCTGGCCTAACTTCTCAGCAGCCATCTCAGTGGGAAAGCACAGGCATAGGCTTTCCTGTCCGGATTCTTATGATTCTGAATCCTCAGCACTCTCTCCTGTTAGTCTTCCCTGTAAGCAGACCAAGGGTCATAAACACAGACATAAAGCAGAGAAATCCTAGAGGATGCCCAGGAAGTCTTGTTCTCTGCACAGTTCTTTTGAGTCTATTTCTGAATAAGACTGTTTCTGTTCTTTGATGTCTCCCCTGAGCACTCCACCAAAAGGGATAAAAAGGGGGCTGAGGAGAAAGAGGCAGTCAGAAACAGAAATACTCACAAATATCTTCCAGTGGGCTCTAAAACTGACCTTTACATTCCCATTTCAGCCGCCATGCTTAAGGTTGCAAGGGAAGAATGAGGAAAAATCCAGCAAAGAGAAAGCATCCACCCATCAAAGTCATTCTTGGTTGCTTTAGCTAAAATGGATCCAGCCTTGACAACCCTTATCTAGGAGACTTCGTACTCAAAATTTTCAGTGACAGAAGGATGGAATCAACTCTCCACAGAGACCACAAAGCAGCCCTTAGTGTTCAGCGGAGGTCACTTTTTTCAATAGAGAAGTACTTGCCCATAATGAGTCCCTGCTTTTGAACATTTATGAAAAGGGCCCAGAGGTTCAGATCCAGAAAGTTTTACACCAGTTCTTAGTACTGTGTATAGTAATATGGAGAAGATTTGATTCCTGGTGCACATCAAGAGGATACACAGTAGGCTCAGCATTGGTCAAATTGTTTGTAGAATTTTTACAAACAGGCCCATATCTGGGGCTGCACTACAACTGCACTCAAGCGTCAAGTTATATCCTCAATTCTGGCAATTAAGAGTTGTTGTTCCTGACCCCATCACCTTCACGTCACAAAATCCCTCAAAACTACCACCCCAATCAGATCTCCTCCTACTCATGAAGTAGCTCCATGGGATCTCTTAATATTTAGTGCATTCTTGGCTCCACTTTTTGAAATCCTGTCTGAAGTGTCCTGATGATTAAGGCCACATTTTTAGTGGCCATAACACCTGCATGAAAGGCATCACAGATGGAATCCCACTGTCCTCCTTCAAAATTGTGGGTTTTGTTTTGCTTTTTTGCCATAAGGATAGGGTTGTACTATGGACAGACTCTTCGTTCATTCCTAAGAGAATTTCCCTCTTCCACCAGTCCCAGGAGATTTTGTCCCTCTCTTTTTGCTCAGATCAGCCTATCCCAAAGAAAGGATTTGGTACACCTTTGACATCTGGAGGGCAATTCAGATTTGTATAAAGAGAACAAAGTCCTTCAGTAAAACTTCCACTCTTATTCATTCTGATACACCATAGGGTCAGGGGACAGAAAGCTTCCAGTTCTACCATAGCAAGATATATTAGGGAGGGGGGATTTTCATGGTATGTAAAGCCCAGGGGATAACTCCTCCATTTCAGACGAAAGCCCATTCCACGAGGGCAGTGGCCACTTCATGGGCCAACAGGTCCAATGCACACTATGAACTGTTTCGCTGGGTGCAAATCTTGGGCATCCCTGCATGGATTCACAACATTTTATAAGACTGAGACTTCATTCAAGTATCCGAGGGGTAGCCGTGTTAGTCTGGATCTGTAAAAGCAGCAAAGAGTCTTGTGGCACCTTATAGACTAACAGACGTTTTGGAGCATGAGCTTTTGTGGGTGAATACCCACTTCATCGGATGCATGTCAGTCAAGTGAAGCAGACTTCGGCAGGAGAGTTCTGCAATCTCTAGCTCACCCAACAATCAGTAGGGGTGATGGAGGTATAGGGAGGGAGTACAGCTAGAAAAATCCCATTACTCCTGAATTTATAGACCCTGTGAGAATGAGAAGATCTCTCTCACTTCTCTGGGACTTTTCATTCTGGGTAGAGAGATGGGTCCATAAAGACATTGCACCTTGTTCCTTTAATCTCCGTCTATGGGGAGGTGTTTTTTCAATAGTATTACATTGTTTTGTTTTGTGTTTTTTCTCTTTTATAGAGCAATCTGATGGATAACCACATTTGTACAGTTAATTGATGTCCCTTGAGGTTATCCCAGTTTGTGTGCATCTGTCAGATTGGACAGTTCTACTTCCTAGTTGTTGGGCAGATGTATAAGCTATTAATGTTTTATTCAGTTCTGACAACCTTCAGCTTTGGAAGCATCTCTCTGGGGGCACTCTTCAGTAGGAGGAGTTATCTGGAGAGTCAGCCCAGCCAATCAAAAACATCTGCCTCTGTCTCCCACAGCATGGGGGTCATCACTACTGAATTTATGGACCCACTCTCTACCCAGAACCAAAATTTCCAGGAAGTGAAACAAATTTTCTCATTTTGTGTTATTAATAGGGACATAGGACTGGAAAGGACCTCTTGGGTCATTGAGACCCATCCGCTGCTTTCCCAGGTAACCCCATCATATAATCTCGTTAATAAACATGTCAAGCTTCAGTTTAAGACTAGTTTGGTTTTTGCCCCTACATCTTCTACTAGGAGGCTGTTCCCGAACTTTGCTCCTCTGATGTTTAGAGACTTTCTTCTAATTTCCAATCTGAATTTGGTCATGGCCAGTTTATCCTCATTTGTTTTCATGCCAACACTGTCCTTTGCCTTAACTAGATGCCCCCTTCTCCCTACTTCCTGGTATTTACCTCCTGGTGCATGTTGGGCGGATCTTGCAAAGGTGCTGAGTGCTGTGACGTCAGTGCTAGTGGAGCGTGGATTCAATCCATCAAGACTTTTTGTGCACTGTAAATGTGAATGGCTGTGGTCAAGGTCCTGATTCAGGAAAATGTTTCTACATGGGGCAGAACGTAAGCACATAATGCGACTTAAGGACATGCTTAAAGTTAGGCACATGCTTCTGTGCTCTCCTCGAGATGGATGGGCTAAAGCACCTGCTTAAGTGCTTTCGTGACCTGGACCCCCAGCATCTGAGAGGAGGAGTAAATTACCTGTGCTTCCTTTTCTGCATTTAACTGGACCATAATATCATCTTTGCCCACCTTATCCGAATGTTTTATTTTATATGGCTGTATCAATCTTAGGGCATGAAAGGAAAGTTAAGAGAGCTGCTAACTGCTCCCTGCCAGCTCAGAAGAATGTCTCTGCTCTTGAATATTTAGGATAATTGAATATGAATTTTTCAAGTATCACAAAGGTTGGACTGTCACAAAACTGGCCAAGAGAGCACTGTGTCAGCCATCAGTTAGTAATCTATCTAGACAGCCAGCATCTGAGCAGAATTAATGGCAACATGTAGAAGTGCAGCAAATGTTAAAGTGACTAGCATTTACACCAAGGTGGTTCATCAGTTCTGAATTATTTTTGGTTCTCAGTTGCTCATGACTCTGGAGAAAAACAAGATTTGCCCACCCTGTACATTGAGTGAATACTGGAGTGTGAGTCTTCACTGAAAATACTTTGATTTAGTTTTCAGTGAACTACGTAGTCTAGACAACACTTTTTCAGATGATTTAAATTTCTTGGGGTTAACCTCAAGCCCAGGTAGGTCAGAAGCAGGCGTTACTCTCAGACCAACAGCTTTTATTTGTCCTACATTAGTTTGAGTATATAATTTATGATATAATTACACAAAACTTAGATATGAAATATTAATATACAGACATTCTACAATGATTTTGCATGTTGATTTCAACAGCAAATAGTCACAACTTAAAATCCACGCTATGTGTTCAAAAATACCATGGGAAAAGTACCTGATTTTAGCTCTTATGAAGCAAATTTGTAAGATACTGGTACATATGAAAATAATTTAGCACTGAGAGTGGCATGGACATCAAATGGACAAAAAGGCACTGACAAGTAAAACATTTCCATAGCAGCATGGAATTAGAGTGAATACTAGAGCTTATTCTGGCTCTATTGAAAATACATCTTACAAAGTCTAGACAGCTGAGTCCCAGTTGCTATACCATGCTCAGTGAGATGCTCTCAGTACTGACCTTTCAGCTAAGTCGGTGCCATTAGAATTCATACTCTTTAACAATTCAAACATGCATTTATTACTTTTAATTC
This sequence comes from Chelonoidis abingdonii, assembly GCF_003597395.2. Classification (NCBI taxonomy): domain Eukaryota; kingdom Metazoa; phylum Chordata; order Testudines; family Testudinidae; genus Chelonoidis; species Chelonoidis abingdonii. The sequence goes on along the minus strand of NC_133785.1, from coordinate 39,407,829 downwards.
TTAAAACAGTATATGGTGAATATGAAACAAAAGACCTGTGTTCTCCGTAAGATAAGGTACCACGAGACTCTCGGTATAGAACTTGCAAACAAACTAAATTAGCATTGGGAAAACAGTGGTGGCAGATTTGGTGATGGAATTTATGTATTGGGAATGGTAACATCATCCCTTAATGCTTATGCAATTAATTCATTAAAAACAAAGTCATATGCAGAGATGTGGGGGATTAAAGCATTTTAAGAGATTAAAGTACATCTCTCCTTTTGGTTTTTTTCTGTTTAAATGTTTTATTGGTTTTAATAGTATATACTGGTTACAGACATTAAATGTTAACAGCATTGTGAGCCTGGTCCAACTCCCACTAAAGTCAACAGACCAGATCCTCAGCTGGTGTAAACTGGAATAGTGAGTAAACACTCTTCCTTTCCTATTAACTTCAATGGAGCAATGCTTATTTACACCACTTGAGGATCTGGCCCAATGTGATTCTTTCCATTGACTTTTATGAGAGTTGGAGCAGAAATTGGACCATATTTGAATTTTATAAAATAAAGATCCATGATAAAATTAATATTATCTATTATCTATGGGGAAATGATAGTGAGGTGCTACAGGGATTGGCATTATCTCTCCTTTCACATCTTTATTAATGAGCCTGAATTTGGGCTGAGCAACCTTGGGGACTAATGCGCCGAAGGGTGGCAGAAGTAGACCATTCATGCATGTTTGGTTTTCCTGTCCAGCTGTTCTCATTTGCAGGTAATTACCTCTTGGCACTTGCTCCCGTGTTGAATGCTCAGGGCTGTCAGTCTTAGCTTCAATACTCCTGATTCACTTTAGCCTTTTAATGTTATTAACAAATCTGAGGCAAGATAGTTTTTAATCTCTTGGTTTAATTTTGCAGCAGAGAGTGGGTCTGGGGAAAGCGGTTGAGTGGGAGTAGTTCGAATCCTGCAGGGAAGGAAAGCAAGAAAGCAAATGGCAGGGTGTGTGTACAACAATGTGACACTCCATGTCAGTCATGAAATGGGAGCACTTTGGAAAGCAATGCTGCTCAGTAAATTATTCAGGAGTCAGTCTGCAACCAAATTGCCTATTATTGCATATGGCAACTCAACATGTAAGGCAGCTGGGAGCTCCACTGAAGTCAGTAGCAAGACTTCAGGGGGGCTACAATCTCACAGTCTATCTCTGAGGCCCAAAGATCAGCTCACGTAATTCTCCTGAGGCCAGCAGAGTTTGTCCTGCTGTGTTTGAGGCTTTATGGAACTGATTTCCCCCTCCTCCATTCACTTGGTCTGATCCTTTAGAGGCGAAACCTCACCAGACATCAACTAAAAAAGCTACTGGGAGCTTGTCAGATTTCTTTTAGGTTCGAGCTGGAAAGTGAATGAGAGAGATGCTGTCCTTGGGTGTAAAACGTCTACCCAGCCTGCTGGCTTGGTATTAACAGAAAATCCCTATGCTAACATTCAAACTCCAATCACGTGCCAGTCCTCAGAGCACCCTATTGTATTAGTTTTGGTAATCAGTGGTACAAGTCAAATGCAGGCTTGGAAGGAGTACAGTAAGCAACGGTGGATTGCAAGAAGATTTTCCTGGTGGAAAGCGGTTCCGAGACCCATGTATTTCAGTATAGACGTGGAAATTACAGGTTTCACATGGAAATAGCTGCAAAGCAGAACCGTAGATAGAATTTCACATATCTCAGTATTGATCCACCCTGTTACCTTCATTCAGGAAAGTTACAGTTGTCTTATAGTGTGCAGCCCCTCTCTACTACCACAGGCTGAAGTCTCACACGTTTCACAGGCTAAGCAAGGTCATTGTAGCTCTGTGTTGGATGGGATCAGTCTAGGGGGAAATAAATGGTCTTGATGATACTTTTATCTGTGAGTTGGTAGTGACTCAATGCTCTAGCTTGGTTTAGGGGGACATGGAGGTAGCACCTTTCAGATGAGCTCTAAAGCTGAAGTCCTGTCCATGTGGGGTCAGATTTGGCTCCATGGGTTAAAGGCAGAGTAGCCTATGAGCTTCTCTGATCAGCAGCCAAAGAAGCTGAAATCCCATTACAATGAACCCATAGAAAGTAGGGTTATTTTATGCGAGTTTTACATCTCCTTAGTGACAGTTAACACAATTTTATTAACCTGTATTGATGGCTTTTTAAATGTAAATTGCATACTTCAGTAAAAACTGAATGATAAAATTACAGCAGAATTAGTCCAGGTAAATGAGTTTAGCATATTGGTGGGAAGAGCATCACCTGCAAAATCATAAATTAACAGCATCGAAAGGCAACTTGATTACTGTATAACAATTAAAAGGAGACAGCTTATTGTTTCAATAAAACAATTAACACATTAAGAAGTCACATGCAACAAGTAAGCAGAATCTGCCATCCATGGTAGGTGAAAATAGAACATTGATTGGTCAGGAAACCAGCAAAGTGTTGTGACATGAATTTTTATCCCCGCAATCTTTTGAATATTTAAGTGACAAACAAATAAAGAGGGTCATGAATAAAGAATAGGCAGTGCCAATGCTCAGCTATAGAACATCAACTTCCAGTCTTTTACAAATATTGATCATAGTGCAGCTAATAAACATTAAAGCAAAAAAAGGGACTTGACTTTCCCACTGAAGTAACCATCTAGGACACTTAAAACTAGAGTTGGGTCTGACTTACAGAATTTGGCTCCAGATATTCCTAGAACTGTGGGGTGAAAGGATCCAGGGTTTGATCTAGACTATTCAAGACTAGATTGTGTGAAAATCAATAACTGTACAAATACAGGACCAGATCCTGCAATTGATTTGGGACAGACGTAGCCTTGTATAAGTAGGGGCATTACCAGCAGATCAAGGGATGTGATCATTCCCCTCTATTCAGCATTAGTGAGGCCTCATCTGGATACTGTGTCCAGTTTTGGGCCCCACACTACAAGAAGGATGTGGAAAAATTGGAAAGAGTCCAGCGGAGGGCAACAAAAATGATTAGGGGGTCTGGAGCCCATGACTTCTGAGGAGAGGCTGAGGGACCTGGGATTGTTTAGTCTGCAGAAGAGAAGAATGAAGGGGGATTTGGTAGCTGCTTTCAACTACCTGAAAGGGGATTCCAAAGAGGATGGACCTAGATCAGGCCTGCACAACATGCAGCCCGCGGAGGCTCACTGTGCGGCCTGCTGGGAGATTCTAAATCCCGCGCACACGGTGCTCTGTGGGCAGCCCAGAGCCTTTTGAATCTGGCTGGGGCTGGGATTTAAAAGGCTCGGGCTCCCCTCAGCGGCAGGAGCTCTGGGCCCTTTAAATCCCTGCCCTAACCCCGCAAAGCTCCGGGTTCCCCTAGCTGCCGGAGCCCCGGGCCTTTTAATTTGCCCCTGAGGGCTCCCAGCCACCTCTTCAGCTGGGAGCCCTTGGTTGATTTAAAATCAAGTATCACCTCCCCACCCCCAACCTTCCTTTTTGGCCCACAGCTGTTTTGCTGAGGCGGCGCTGGGGAAGGAGGGTTTGTTTCTGCAGGGCTGGGCGGTGCTGGGGCGGGGTGTTTCCGCGGGCTGGGAGGTGCTTGGGGGGGGGCGTCCATGGGGCCAGGGGGGGTTGGCCCGCGGCTGTTTTCTTTGAAGTAATGTGGCCCTCGCCGCTTTACGAGTTGTGCAGCCCTGACCTAGACTGTTCTCAGTGGTACCTGATGACAGAACAAGGAGTAATGGTCTCAAGTTGCAGTGGGGGAGGTTTAGGTTGAATATTAGGATAAACTTTTTCACTCAGAGAGTGGTGAAGCACAGGAATGGGTTACCTAGGGAGGTGGTGGAATCTCTTTCCTTAGAGGTTTTTAAGGTCAGGCTTGTCAAAGCCCTGGCTGGGATGATTTAGTTGGGAACTGGTCCTGCTTTGAGCAGGGGGTTGGAGTAGATGACCTCCTGAGGTCCCTTCCAACTTTGATATTCTATGATTCTATGATTGTGTTTGTGCATAGCCCATTGGCTTCAAGGATGCTACCTTGGTGGACATCATGTGTGAGTCCCCTTGAAATGAGTGGGATGCCAGATAGGGTATATCTACACTGCACACAAAGCCCTGGCTCTGACTCAGGTTTGAGCCCGCGCCCCTGCTTCCGTCCACACACAGATCAGTCTGACTTGGGTCAGCAAGCTCTCAGGACCCAGGTCCTAGGATCCTGGTAGGGGGGTGGGGTGGGTCAGAGCCCGAATCCCACTGGGAATCTGATCCAAGCCCTCCGTTGTTTTGCAGTGTAGATATAGGTCAAGCTGCAGACCTGAATCAGAAGGTCTGTGTAGTGCAGCGTGGATTTGTTAGCATACCTGTGAGACATGGATCCAGCAACTGTAAACTCAGCTTTCTAGCACCCTGTGGATGCTCAAGCAGTCCACAAGAGTTGACGTATCCATGGATGCAAAGATTGGCCTACAAAGATCTGATTGCAAGATGGGGGCTGTAGGCTACAGGGGCATTCTTTTTATACAAAAATCAGGTAAAGAGTAAACTCTTCTTATTATAGAGAAACTCCCCTGATGAATCTCAGTGGCTACAGGATGTGTCTTGCTCCCGTCTGACATGGACAACATTTCTCTGGGAATTAAAAAGAAATACAGCTATGGCAGCATGGTTGGGTAGCTTTGCAGTGAAGACTGTGGAGTATTATAACAAAACTAAACGGGATCTTCCCAGGCAAACTGATGCGTGTTTAAAAAGAAAAAGATTGAGGGGGAGGGGTAATCTATCAAGCTGTAAATTAAAGCAAAGGTTATTTTCTCCTGACAGTAGTAATTCCTTAATTATTGTTTACTGAAGGAGATGGCTTGTCAGCTTGCTGTGCCTGAGCTGACAGCATTGATAACGCCCCTTGGAAATGTGTGGTGCCGTGTGCATTGTTCTTACTGCTCAGGGACTAGTACTCGAGTCAATGTGCAGCTGGTCTGACAGTGGCTAATCCCAACAATTCACTGGTTATGTTCTTAACAATAGCAACACAGAAATTATAATCCAGCTCAGACAACTCAGTGGGAGCGCTGAATAATGAGCTTTGTCGTGGGTTTTATAGCTCACCCAAACCATGGTGGTTCTACATCACATTTCTTAGAGTGAGGGAGAAGAGGTCTCAACCTCTTCCATGCTGATCCACCACCTCCATCTAGCAAATAATTAGCTAAGACCTTCCTCCTGCCTAGAGAAGGTCTAGTCAGCACCTCCCTCCCATTCAGCATTATTGGAAAGGCAGGATGCTCCATACCCCAGCTTAGCCTGTAAGCTGTTCTGGGCGTGGTCTGTCTCTTTACCGTGCAGTGCTCTGTATAATGGGGCCTTGATTCTTACTGGAGCATATGAGCGCTACTGTATCATGCATATTAAATAATAAATCCCATGTTTTATGTCCTAATCCTGCATCGGGGTCTGTTAACATGGACCACTGAACCCTTGCAGAGATCACTGGAAGTCAACAGTTGCTGGGGTTAGCAGTAACAGCACTGGGGAGATACTGCATAATTATATTGGACACATAGGACTAAATTAACCCCGTGGTAACTCCATTAGTTACATGGAGTTAGAACAAGGATACTGGCAACTGGCAAGAGGCACGTGGAGGAGTGTAGAGAATTCTCCTGAGTCTGGTATATACATTCTGTTTCACCAGAGAAAGTCATGTGAGGTCTTAAATAAAAGCCAGTGTCACACTGGTCATCAATATCATTGCAAAATGTGTGTGCGGATGTTGTGTAAAGAATTGTGTATATAGTCTGAAAATAACGTTACCGATACCTTTGGCCCATTATATAGACTAACATTTGTCAGGCAGCCTTACTAATAAAAATAAAAGTACTAATAAGCTAATCCTAAGACTGGGTTTTTGAGGACCAACACTGGGCTTGCTGCTGTGAACTATCCAGAACAAGACGTGATCCCTGCTGCACAGAGCCCCGAAGCAACACCAACATGGAATGTACAGAGCAGGATGGCATTGATGTCATTTCAGTATGAGAATTTTGCAATCAAAATAAGATATTGAACGTATCTAGCTGACTGACCTACCAGAGAAAAAGCTCTTACTTAGATAACGACATCATACTAGATTAGAGAGTTATGAAGTGATACTGCTTTAAACTCCCTCCTCCCCCCACAATCAGTGGACATTCCTTGTCATTGTCAGGGGGTCTATCTGACCAGCTATGCAGGGGCTGTAATAATTAAGGATTAATGTAGTTTTGTTTACTGGAGTAACTGGACTCACTGTGTCTATGTCAATTTCCCACACATCACTGGGAGGACAGACCCTGAAAACCCCAGAGTTTCTCTGTTCAGGTGATAGATCTGAGAATATGGAAGGGACTCCAATTTTGGCACTTCTAGATGCCTTGTAAATTGTGTGTGTCATTAGGTTGGAATAAAAACAATTCTCATGTTAAACTTCAGAGATCTGAAAACTGGGGCACTACTTATCTATGCTGAAACACACCAGACAAGACAGTGTGCTGATTTAATGAAGCATAATGATGTGATTAATATTTGTTACATGTTACTTCCCTTTTTAAAATACAATTAATAAAAGCAGTTCCCCGTGAAAGAAGAATGCCAGTGTGCGATAATGTACTACTTTACGTATTAGGGGACTAGGTTCTTTATATGGATTGAATTCACCCACAGTTTTAAAAAAATAAAATGCATAGTATTTGAACTACTGTGCAGCCCAATTAAATCAAAACCTAGTGAGGGAATAACCCTGCTGAAAGATTACACTTCCCTTCACTAAACCTCAAAGACTAAGACAAAGAAGCTCTTCTAAGATATTCCTGCCATAGGGATAAAGTGCTTAAGAAGGCATCCTGTGTGCATCAAGTTTGAGATTAACAGGTCTCTACTGCACTTTATCTTAAATTACTTTATAAAAAGAACTATCACTCCAGGATGAGCTCTGGCAGTGTCTGTTGTCTACCTACAGACTAGATCATCATTAGCAGTGGCCCTTATCTAGCCTTTGCCTATGCTGCAGGATTTCTAATGCCACCCAACCCATTGGAATTTAATACTTCCATTTTAATTATGTTTAATCTTTTGCTACTGTAGATCCAGCTGTATAAATTATTTAAGAGGTAGGAAGTTTTTCCTCTGTAATTAATGACAGGTTTGTTAGATATGGTACCAGCCTGAGGATTTGCTTTCCATACACAGTTCTCTAACAATCTCATCATTACCTAATATAACAACCAGCCTCCACAGCTTTATACAGTTATAATCAATGGCTCATACCAATAGCACTCGAGGAGGAAAGATTGTGATAGAGTTGGATGCACTTGTTATCGCTAACAGATAGGAGGTTGTTTCTTGATGGTATATGGACCATTTTCCAGCTAATCAGGAAATATTGTGTGATATCAGAACCTAACAAACTAATTTCTTTTATGTCCGACCTTGACCAGATTTTAACCTTGAAAATGATGTGTTGCCATACACCCAATATCAGAGGGGTAGCCGTGTTAGTCTGGATCTGTAAAATCAGCAAAGAATCCTGTGGGACCTTATAGACTAACAGACGTTTTGGAGCATGAGCTTTCGTGGGTGAATACCCACTTCGTCAGATGCATGTAGTGGAAATTTCCAGGGGCAGGTATATATATGCAAGCAAGCTAGAGATAATGAGGTTAGTTCAATCAGGGAGGATGAGGCCCTGTTC
>NC_133785.1:39367319-39399178 GCF_003597395.2 Chelonoidis abingdonii | reverse complement strand
TCCCTTGGTTTTCACACCTCAACTGCTAGAACAGGGCCTCATCCTCCCTGATTGAACTAACCTCGTTATCTCCAGCTTGCTTGCTAGCATACATATACCTGCCCCTGGAAATTTCCACTACATGCGTCTGACGAAGTGGGTATTCACCCACGAAAGCTCATGCTCCAAAACATCTGTTAGTCTATAAGGTTCCACAGGATTCTTTTATACACTTAATAGATAGTAAAATATGTACAGTAGGCCAAGAAAACCGATGCTGGTAATAAATACTTCACAAGGGCCTCTTTCTCATTTCCCTTTCTTCCACTGTCTACTTGATAAGGGAGTAGGGTTCTACCATGAAGTGTACTGCAGGGGTCTTTACGAAGGGTTCATTTTCCTCCTGCATCATTTGAAGTACCATAGGTCATCTCCTTAATAGGAGCCCTTGTTATACTTCTGAGCAATGAATCCTTTCCCCCATCAGGTACTAGATACAGTCAGTCTTGTCAGTTCTAATCAAAGGATCTTTGGTTTTTCAGATGATGGATAAACACAGCTCATTCTCCAAAGTTCAGCAGTGAAAGCACTTCAAAGCTACTATTGTGGCTTGCCTGGATTAGCAGAACGTGTCTTTGAACATGGCACCAGACGTGTGGTAGTTCAACACATTGGACCTAATTTAGTCAGATCGTAAACCTAACCAGAGTGTGTCTGAAGAGCTTTGGACTTCCCTATGTCTCTAGCTCTGTAACCTCAGTATATTTTTTAAATGATGTCCAGGATAAATACCCCTTCCCACACACCTTGTAAATCTCAATGAATGATGATGTTCTCTGTCCAAAGATTGTTCCTGTTATAATTCCTTCTTTTGCATATTATGCAATGAAACTGAAACCCATTTTGAAATCCTTCCATCTGTAACCAGGGAAATGAACACAAACATAATGGAAGGACAACTTCCTACAGTGCATTGTGAAGTTATTATTATTATTTTTGTAATATCTGGCAAGACAGGGCCAAAGTCTAGGATGCTCTCTGCACCCTCCAGAGGTTCAAAAGCAGCATGTTGCTTGGACAGAGCTGGCAGCAGTGGAATCTAGAAACTAGAGACAAGAAAAGCCAAGCTGAGGGAGTAGGAGAATGTCTAATGCAGCAACAGTAAACTCCTGGTGCAGTGTTCTAACCATGCATTGTGGTCTTTGTGTCATGATGTTGCATTTATGTTCTGTTGAAACATTGCAACCGGCATTGCAGTGCACAGGGGCAGCTCTAGGCATTTTGCCGCCCCAAGCATGGCAGGCAGGCTGCCTTTGGGTCCACTGGTCCTGCGGATTCAGGCAGCCGAAGGCAGCCTGCCTGCCACCCTCGCGACGACCGGCAGAGCGCCCTCAGTGGCTTGCCACCCCAAGCACGCACTTGGCGTGCTGGTGCCTGGAGTCGCCCCTGGCAGTGCACCCCGAGGCTGCTGGGCTGTGGCTCTGCAATGTCATGTGCTAGCAAGTGCTAGCAGCTCTGCTAGGTTTGAGCACCTCTATTTTAGGAGTATGTTGTATGACCCTGCTAGCCTCATGACACGTCTCTTGACATTTTTTTCATAGCAAAAGGGGAACATATTTCTTCCAAAGAGTGCTGGAGGGGAAGGGAATTAAATGGAGACTTTAGACCCTACCGTTTCTTTCTGGTGGGCCCACTTACAAAGTCGGGCTGCACACGTACCCCAAAAAGGAAATACAAGTTCTCGTATACTCACACTGAGGCCAACTTTGAGCCTTAAAAACGAAACCCAAACCACAACTGTGGCCCAAATTCTGCACAAAGCCCTGGACAAATGCAGGGATCCAGGGTTTTAGGCCCTAATCCCTCACTTCCTTCAGCCTGGAAGACTCCCCCAGTAGCGCTGATGGCTTTATAACGAAAAGTGCAGTTCTGCTGTCAGTGTCGGCTCTAGATCACAGAGACATCAGGGGTAAAATGATGGGAATCCATAATTTGCTGTGATCTGCAGATAGCAATGATTAAAACTCGTGTTTTGCAGGCCTGCTTTGTGACTCACAGGGTGCTAATGCATTGGCATAGCTGTATATAATTTATTCAGGGCATTAAGTGCTTTAGAAAACAGATTAGGAAAGGGAGGATTCTGAGCTCCGAGAGAGGGCATTCACTCTTATGCTGTGAAATCTGCACTGTTCTCCCTCTTAGAGACTGGAACTCTTGGGAACAGGTGAATGACCTCGTTAGTCAACTGACCCACGTTTGTTTGTATGCTATAAGAGACTGTGAGTGATTGCATCCTGAGAGTCCTGCTTTCAAAACTTCAGGCCCCTCAAAATGCAGCTCCTTTCACATTGCTACTCCACATTTCTTCCTTTCAGAATTATTCTGACTTCTTAAGGAATGGGTGGAGAGTGCATGAGAACAAGCCAAAAGAATTACGTTTTTCTGATCTTTTGCTCCTGACAGCCTTGCTGATGTGCAGTGAAATATAAATGGCTTAAAGCATGATTCACTATTAAACATTAAAGAGAAAAAGTTCAGCTATTCATAAATTAATGTTAAATCTGTTTTCTGCAGCCGTGTAAAGCTTGTGATAGCTCACTTGCCTGTAGTTAGCAAAGAGAAATGCTCTCTGAAGAATCACATTCCATCGTTTCTGTTGACAGCTATTAAGAAAAATATTTAAAATACCTTTTAAAATTGTATATGTAATTCTTGTAAAGTGACATTGCATTTTTTCATTAAGTCATCACCCTGTAGTGGGACTGGAATTTGTGACATACTAATTAACTCTGATTTAACATAACAATTATTTTGGGACTCAATGGTTAGAGAGCATTGTCTAATATTATATAGCAATTAATATGATTAAGGAAAACACGTTAAGTAAAATGGGAAGAAAGTTAACGTGGCAGTTCAGGGATGCAGACAGGGTTTTGTATCTTTATGCTAAGTAAAATAAAGGATCTGTAATGTATCTTTATCAGAGGAGGTAAGGGGACAGAATGTGCTGGACTTATTAAAACTATTCAGTTTGGATGTAATTCACTCTTTTTGAAGAAGGCAAGATCAAACCCTATGCACCATGTAAGTCCCACTTAAGGCCTGTTTTTAATCTTAAGTGGGATTTATGTAGTGCATAGGCCTTGAGCTGGCCACATCCCAATTACTGAAGACATTACATAGTGCAAACTCCGGTTGAAGTCAAGGATCTCAAGAGTGGGTACCAAGGGTGGAAATATAGATTCATACATTCCAGGGACAGAAGGAACCCTTGGGTTTGTCTAATCTGAGCTCCTGTAGAACACAGGCCAGAGAACTGCCCCAGAATAATCCCTAGAGTGGATCTTTTAGAAGATCATCCACTCTTGATTATAAAAGGGTCAGTTATGAGGAATCCATCATGACTGTGGGGAAATTGTTTCAGTGGCTAATGACCCTCACTGTTAAAAAAGTACATCTTATTTCTAGTGTGACTTTGGCTAGTTTCAACTTCCAGCCATTGGATCCTGTTATGCCTTTTTGTATTAGATTAAAGAGCCCATTATCAAATATTTGTTCTCCATATAGGTAGTTAGAGTGTAATCAAGCCACCCCTTAACCTTTTCTTTGTTTAAGCTTTAATAGATAGACTGAAGGTGCTGAGTTGCTATAAGGCAGGTTTTCTAACCCTTGAATCCTTCTTATGGCTCTTCTCTGGACCCTTTCCAATTTATCAGCATCCTTCTTGAATTTTAGACACCAGAACTGGACACAGTATTCCAGCAATGGTCACACCAGTGCCAGCTACCGAGGTAAAATAATCTCTCTCTTGTTACTCAGAAGTCTCCTGTTTAGGATCACATTAGCCCTTTGGCCACAGCATTGCACTGGGTGCTCAAGTTCAGCTGATTATCTACCACAACCCTCAAATCTTTTTCAGAGTCCCTGCTTCCCAAGATAGACTCTGTCCTTGCGTATAGACCGTGTTCTTTGTTCCTAGATGTATATATTTACGTTTAGCCATGTTAAAACACATATTGTTTACTTGCACCCAGCTTACTAAGTGATCGAGATCATTTGGTATCACTGACTACTATTATTAAAAGGCTTTATTGGTAAAGAGGAATATGTATTTACTGTGTTCCAGCAGTGATCTGATTCTTATATTCCTATTCAAACAGTCTTGTTACAAAAATTTCTCTCCAAAAATACTTGTGAAATTCTTGAAGTTTTACAGAAGATTTTGAGTTAACCACCCAAACTAATTAAGTGAATTTATCCTAATTTGTTTATTATGTTAATGATTTGAGTTAATTTATAGTAATTTAGCATGCATTACTAAAGATTTATTATGTTTCCCTCAAAATGACTTCAGAGCTATAAATCCCATGGTTAAATGTAATTAGTGGAGACATATTTATCGAAAGGGATAATTACATCTGATAAAAGTTCTTCAGTTAGGCTTAATTAAAACAGATTATTCCCCCATAAAGGAAAAATAAATATGGTAATTTACTGAGTAGATTTTCATTGCAAAAATGAGTATCTCAGCATTTTAATATTTTAAAAGGAGTGGGAAAATAAACAAAATAACTGATTGGTTCCCAAGAAACTATGATTAATAATCCCTGGGAAACAGATACTTTTCAGGAGTAAACAGTTTGCTACTTAATGACCAAAGAGTAGAACCTGCTCAGAAAAATCAACCACTAACTTGTTTTTAAGTGGGCTGTTGCTGCTTTGAACAACAATGAAGAGCAGGTTAGGAAAATTAAATTTTCTTCCAATGAGACTAATCCTGGCTCAGCTAAGAAGTAGTGCTGTGGGGGAAAATGGATGTTAAGCACCCTGGAAGTAATTTGTACTGATAGTAACGTGAGCCATGCTCTGTAAGATATATAGTAAATTTACAGCTTTTTCTGAGGCTAACCGAATATGTTTAATCACATCAGTGCACATGCAGAGATTAAACTGTAAATCTGTGTTTTCATAATTTATATATGAATACTATGTAAAAGCACTTTCCACTGGGCCCTTCTCTGTAAATCACGCTGCAAATAGTGGAGTATAATTTAGAAAGGCACAAAATTAGATACCCAGCCAGAATCTTTCCTACCCTGAGATCTGCTCAGCAAAGTGTGGGTGGGGGCATAAAAGAACCAACCAGTTCTGACACCTTCTTTCTCGAGCTGTCCTGTTCCTTACAGGAAGCCAGGAATTTTCCATCAAAATGTTTTTGCAATGGAAAACACAATTTCTGCAAAACAAAACAGTTATTGAAATCAAAACAAAACATTTCATTTCGTGGCAAAATGTTTGTTTGACCCAGAATATTTTTTTTTACTTTTTGATTCACTGAAAATTTCAAAAATTTTCATTTTTGGTTCAACTCAAAATATTTTTTTTTAATTTTTCAGAATTGCCAGTGAACAGAAAATCTCTTATTCTGCTAGCTCTGCCTGAGACAGTGTGTGTCAATTTTCTCATATACAGTATATAGTGATGCAAGATCTCTGACACCTTGCCCTCAGATCTACTGGGGCAACTGGCTTACAGAATTGTTGACAGGTGTATCTGGGAGGGGAGTGCTGCGTCTGGGGAACACGCAGTGGGGTTGATTTTGCTAAAATTTTAATGTTGAACGATTCTGAGGCAAACAAAACGGAAATGGCCATGTAGGTGGCTGCTGAGTCAACTGCAGCACTGCAGAGGAGCTGGGTCACTCAGTCTCCTTTTTGTCACAGTGCCAGCAATGAGGGGTATGCAGGCAATGAGCAGCAGCATACGCAAACTGCCAGAGCTGGGATCATCCCATGGATGTTGGAGTGTGAGGAGGGAAGGAAGAGAGAAGACTCTGTTTGTAGGGTGAAGATAGCTGACTTACAAGGCTGCTATTCAAGAGTAGAGGTTGCTTCCATTAACCACTCTGTCTTAGCACTTACAAGGAGAAAGCCTGACAGGGCAGTGGGTCAGAGACTGTAGCTGGGGCTACAGAATGTGTCTGTATAGGGCTTAAAGGAGAGGAAGGAGATTGACCGAGGGTCCCAGGAGCTGCACTGGCCAGGGTGCGGGGCTGAGGGAGCTGGTGAAGCATAGCCAGCGCAGCGGCAAAAGCTTTCAGTGATACTCGAGCTTCCAGTACTCAGAGCTTGTCAGGCTGCTAGGCCCTTGCTGCTTCACAGAAAAAGGAGAGACATCATGCCCCAGACTAGCCTGCTGGGGGATTCACCTGGGATGTGGGCTCAAGTCCCTGGTCCAAATCAGGCAGAGTAGGGTCTTGAACCCATGTTTCCTGCTGGTCTATCCTGGAGTGGGTCTCTCACTGGCTTTGACCAGAAATTCCATCCTGGACCTGAGAACCCTTTTCCAATGGAAATTTTGTCAGACACGCTATGTTCCTGTGAACAATTTTGTTTAGAACAACTGATGTTTTCCAACAAAAACGTAGCTTAACCAAAAAATTCCCAACCAGTCCTACTGCCAGGAGGAGAGTGGGATAATACTTGGAGACAGAGATTGTGTTGGCTGGGGTCACCTGCCCATGGAATTTCCTGCCTTTTTAGCGCTTGAGGTGTTGTGGGCTAACCTGAGAGTACTGATGCAATCTCTTTACATCACAATACCAAGAAACATGTCTCCTCTCTTCCACAAAGAGACGAACCCAAATACAAGGAAACAGAAAAGATTCTCTCTCTCTTCCCCCGTAGCTTCTTCCCGCCCTGGGACACTAGGAGAGTTAAACACAAGAGCGAGTTGTTTCCCCTCCCTCTGTTCTTTCCTTTCTCCTTAACCAGAGAAAACTCAACAGGTTTAAAAAGAAAGCTTTTATAAAAAAGAAGGAAAAGACATCAATTATTCTCTGTATCAGATGAACAATACGGGCTATTGCTTATAAGAAAATATGATAAACAGTCTGATTCAAAAAGATATCCATTTGAAACATGTCCAGCAAGATTACACACATGTAAATACACCCAAACACATAAAAGCCTAGATTGTTTTTCTACCTGTATTACAAGTGGACACAGAAGGTTAGAAGAAGAAAGAAGCTTCTCAAAGCTGAGAGACAAACAAAAGAAAACAAGAGCCAAAAATTCCCTCCCTGACTTTGAAAAATCCAGTTTCCTGATTGGTCCTCTGGTCAGGTGTTTGGTTCCCTTTGTTAACCCTTTACAGGTAAAAGAAACATTAACCCTTAGCTATCTGTTTATGACATGAGGAAATAAATGTGTCGTGTTGTTATGAGGAATGCTCTGGTTTCCTTTCAGATCATATGAATCTTTTCTTTTCCAAATACACTTACACACTGTCAACTCTGCTAACAGATTATATGTGGATTCCTGCGAGGTGTGAGACATTTACAGTTATGTTTCTGTGTTCGATATTCAGAGACCACTTTAAAATATTTGTATTCTCAAGTCGAGGGATTAATTCACTTATTTTCAGGCTAAATCCTGAACCAGAGTATCCCTAATCCTCTCTTCATTTTGGGGCAATGAAAGGACCAATCTTTCCCCACAACCTGTTCTAGCTACATTTCTATTGACTTTTTTGTCATTAATGTTTGCTATTTCCACACTGTAGACACCTACCATGAAGAGATTTTGTTCACTCGGATGATTTCTGCAGCTCCTTAAACATTTTGAGTATAATGGTTACAGGACAAGAAACTGCTGGTGAAATCAGCTCTAGGTCTGAATTCTTAATTATTGCAGCAGATGTTCACTCCTTCCTTCAATACATATCCTGATTCGAACCCCTTCGTTCCTAAAATCTAAAGGGATCAGCACACTCCATGTCTTCTTCCAGCCAAGGTCAATGTTTTATTAGTTAATCATGACTTTAAAAAATGCATGATGCATTTATTTATTTATTCATTGAAAGTTCAGCCTTCTTTTATGGACCTTTTTCTTTTTATTCCCCGTCTGGTTTTGTTTGCTCAAAATTTGGCATGAATGCAAAGGGTTTGAATCCCAGTTCAATATTATGATATTAATTCACTCTCATCTCCAAGATAGCAGCTATGCCTCTGTATTTGAAATCCATTTCTTTAGGCCATGTAAGATTCATGCCATAATTGATTTCACAGTCCATACCCGCAAAAGGAACTTTGCTCATCTCCTTGTGTCAAACATAGTGGGGGCAAATTAATCTCTGGTGCAATGTCAGTAGAATTACACAGGGCCCTTTGTGCATTGTCTGACACTTCCTGTATGGAAGAGAAGGTTCAGCTGCTCCCATGGCCTGAATCCCCTTCGCCCTGGACAAGGGGGCAGACCTCTATAGGTAGGAGGTTGAGGACTGGGTGGTGCACCATACCATCAATGGAGAAGGGAACCTGCAGGAAAGTTAGTGCTTCCTTAGGGAGATCCTTTTAACTTTGCAAATTCCCCTTGGAGGGGATTCTGTGAACACCCACAGCCGGGGGAGTCCACAGCAGTGCAGCTCCAGTGATACTGTGCTGCCAAGGAGTCCAGACAGGCACCCACGAGTGGCTCATAGAATCATAGAACTGCGAGGGACCTCACGAGGTCTAGTCTAGTCCCCTGCACTTGCGGCAGGACTAATACTCGATAGGCCTTCATGCAATGTGGGGCTGGGTCTCAGGCAGGTTTCCAAGATCCACCGGTGTCCAGGAAACCCCTGCCCCAATGGAAGAATTTGAGTAAAGCCTGTGTCAGGAACCTCATGGAATTTCTCATTCCCACTATGAGCACCTGCTCCATCAGCAGAAAGGGTGAGCTGGGACAGATATTATACAAAGGAGATGGGTTGTGTCACTATAATGTCTCTGGCACTCTCTTCATTTTTATTTAATGTTTATATGGCAATAGCAACTGGGCATCCCAGTCAGGATCAGAGCCCCAGTGTGCTGGGCACTACAAACATATACAAAGACATTACCCCTGCTCCACAAGCTTCTGGTCTAAGAAAATGAAACATGCAGGATGAGGGGAGTTAATTTGATGGTGACATCATCAGCCAGATGGAGAGCCAGTAGCCTGCCATCGAAACAAGTCACTGGGTGCTCGTCAAGAATATGTGACATAGTCCTAGGTTGACCATAGCTGCATTGCAGGTCATTAGAAAAAATCCATTTAAAGAGATTGGCTGCACAGTTGCCCTGACCTATTTGAAACCAGTTCAGAGATGATGACAGGTGCCTTGGCAGATCAAAACTTGGTGGCCAGCCGGTTGGGTCAGTGACGAAAGAGTGATTAACAACAGTCATTGCTGACCACTCATTACACCAAGCAGATTCCACCATCCTATGGTGGCATAAATGACCATAAAGGGTATCTAGAAGACAGGTGAGCTGGCGGTGGTTGAAGAGGTCTGCGTACAAAGGCAGGTCACTATTTTCATGGATCTTGGGCAGCGGCAAGATAGAGATAGAGGCCTTCTCACGGCGAATATGGGGCAGTGCTATATTACTAAGCATTGACAGCCATGGCAACGGAGTTGCACATAAAGTCCCAGTAACAATACGCATAGCTTTGTTAAGCTCTCCATCGACCAGCCTTGTGTGAGAAGAGCAACACCAGACAGGAGTGCAGTGCTCTAGTTCACTGAAATATTTGCATGTCCTCCAGGCTACTATTGTATCCATTATTAGGATATTACTTGACATTTTGAACAATTAGTCTCAGTTATTTTACACAGCATAAATCAAATTTATTGTTATGTAAGCTATGGAATGTCGTGAATGTCAGTTACAAAGTTCAATGTATTTCCTAGCTGTCTTTACCAGAGTTCAATGAACTCTTTAAAATCTCAATACAGTACATAGGCTCCTGAAATGACTTCAGACAAACATTCTGAAACTTAATTAACTTTGACTCTAAATATTAAATTAGATTAACTTTCCATATCCATCATATAAATGACAGCACATTGGCAGAAGATAAGTAAACAGTGTTTTATGTACTCTTCAAACTACTGTGCTGCATGGATGATATTATTATCTATGGTAACTATAGGTAGAGAGGTGAAAGTGCTTATCTATGGTAAGCTTATCTATGGTAACTATAGGTAGAGAGGTGAAAGTAAATGATAGACAAAAATTCTCTTGGAATAGTTTTAAAAAGCATCTAAAGGCAAAGAGTAATAGAATACATAGATGATGAAAATTGCAACAATCATGCATCATTGGTTGCATAAATGTTCTCAATCTGAAATGCAAGTGCCCATAATTTGGTAACAGTGTGGTTGTCTTCTTTGCAAACTATGAACCTAAATATAAAAGAATATAATGCTGCTTTTTTTATTTCTAGAATGTAGAGATCAAAACAAAGGAATCAGATCTAGTTCATTTCCCCTCTTCCTTTCTTCTGGTTAGTTATTTATGGGGATATTTTTTTTTTAGGGGACACAAACCAGAGCAGGGAAATCAGTCATGCACAGTACCTTTTAAAATGTTATTTCTGTTGTGGTTCTCCTTAGTGAATTGATCCGCAGCATCAAGAAGTGGTTCAAATCCCAGTTCTGTTGAAAAGGCTGAGATATGAATGATGAGTCGTGTTTGCATATCTTGGGTTCACTAGACAATTGGGTCACTTTCCTTCCTGAGTCTCAGGATTAACAACCTTCCCAACAGGGATTTTAAAAGAAAGCATCTCTCCACACCCTGAATTCTGCTCCATGGGGACTCAGTAGACCTTGTTATCTCTTACCTGACTCACTGCTTGAGTAAGAGAGGGTTTGTCTGGAAGCACTTTGTACAAAATAAAACCCCACCAAACCTGGCCATGTCTCAAAAACAAGACTCTAGTGAATCAAAACAGAGGCAGACTATAAAGAGACCATGCAACAAAGGTCAACAAAGATTTATTTTGGGGAAAGAGATAACTAGTGAGTACAGTAGTAACAAAGTTGAGAAGCCGTTTGTTTTTGTGAGGTGACAATGCGTGACCTTCTCACCATTGTAACTGTGGTTTGAATTTAATTCTGACTACATTTAAATACATTTAAATTTTGTTTTGAATGTGTAAACTCCTGGGAGCTGTAAATCTTGACAGCTGGTTTCTTGTGTTATCTACTGGTATGTTGTCTGAGTGGTGGACAAGGACATAAAATACACAAGTGGCTTGATCCTGATTGGTGCCGAGGTCTGTAACACCCACTGACTACAGGGTGACAACTTCTGATGTATGGTATCTGATGTACAAACAACGAATTCGATGTTGGGTAAGTGATGCAGCCACTCCATCATGGCCGCGGCATCCAGAGACATCAAGCACACCCATCTGCCGTCAAAATGAGGAAGAGGGCAGTCCATGACCAGCAGGTCTGCTGTTTGTTCTTGAGCTCCACAGGGGTGAGGAAGGGGGAGCTCAAGCAGCCTCAACAGTAAAGCTGTAAGTTGAACTGCCTGTCAGCACAATGAAGAAGGATCTTTCGGTTCATATGGTTGTTCTGGGGGCCTGCAAGAGCTGATCCGGAGGGAGACTAGAGGCCACGGATCTGAGTTGTCTAGCTGCCAGCTCACAGTGTGAGATGAATGTGCACAGCCCCTCTTAGGATCTGGCCCCAAATAATCTACCCAGAGTAACTGGACAAACTGACCTGTGTAGTACCAGGGCCACATCGTATTACTGAATAGTTTATTACCTGTAAACAAAACCTTCCTCTTTAAAGACACAGAGAAGAGAGAGTCATGCTTTATGTTATAAAAGATTAACAAATGATTAACAGATGTTTTAATAAATAGTTCATCATAGATTGGTATAGGCTCCAATAGGTTCCTTATGATCATACAAAACTGCTGCTGCTGCTGTCCTTCTAACCAGCTAGAAGATATACAGCTATCTATGACAGGCTTACAACAGCTAGAAAGCATTTATTAACCCTTTACTAACCCTTTGGAACCTAATATTCAATGTCACTGAAGAAAGAGCTAAAGACCTGCTAACTTTCTCCTGGAACTGGGACAGTGTAGAGGGCAGATGGTGCCCTCCTTAGAATGCTGATTAACAACATACAAGAGCAGGATTGTTTGTCTGAAGACAAGGAAACACAACTCCTCTTTTCCGAAACAATGTTATCTCTAAGTGTTTATCCTAATCCCTGCAATCAGGGTGTTATGAACCCAGAAATCCACCAAGAAAAGAATTTTCTCTGCAGCTTTTTGGCATTACTCAGGCAAGTCAGTTGCTCCTTTTTTCAATGGCTTAAATAACAAAACCATTGAATATTCTTCATCTGGAGTAAAAGAATAGACTGAGCATCCTCTGCATTGCACTGCTGTGGGATGTAGTGGATCAGGCAACTCCAGCCCCGTGGAGACCAGCTTTCAGAGGAGCAGAGATCCAACCCAGTGCAGGCTCCTGAAAGCCAACACAGACCCCAGAGGATTCCGGATCTGGGAGGTCAGAGGACCCTGCCTCACCCAGGAGTGAAGACTCCATATGGGGAGCCTTTTTGTTGAAGCAGCGAACATTCACAGCACTGCAGCACTGGTCTCTGGACTCCTCCCCAGCGTCCCATCTGTCTGCAAGGTGCCAGGGAGGGACCTGGCAATTAGGAAGAGCTGGAAGTGTTGGAAGGTGGGAATTCCTTGATGTGTTAGTACCTAAATCTTTCTTTCCTCAGATCCGATTCTCCTGCTCCCAGTAAAGTCCCCCTGTGTTCTATTGTTATTTTGGGGTGTGTCATGTCTTTGCTAGGGTTTGTGCTGATGTACATTGTTGTTTTTTATGTACTGGGCTTTATACTCCTTGCTGGCAGGGGTAGCATTACTCATTTTCCCAAAAGAAGCACCTGTTGTCTCTCAAGCACAGTGAGGAGGAGTCACCTTGGCTGGAGGAACCAGGCACCGTTAAAAAGAGAACCCAGGACCCAATCCATGTGAGGAGAGCTAAGGGAGAAGTCACTCCAAGTAGCAAGTGCCAGGGCAGAGGCATAAGCCACAACATCCGTGGGAGAGGCTAGACGATGTGTTTGCAAGGACGATGTGTGGCTTCTTGTGTTTGTGCTGGAGGTTCCTTATATACTTTTTAAACTGCTCTCAACAACTCAAAGTCTGGGACAAGATTTTAAGAAAGGGCTAGTGAAAGTCTAACTGGAGGCATCTTGAAGGTTGGGTGCTCAGCACTTCAGGAAAAGTAGGCCCACTTGAGGGATCTCAAAATCACAAGTCACTCTTGTGAACCTTGGCCCCACTCTTGTCACAGTATATCAGGCCTTGTGCGGAAAATCAAACTCTTGGCTTTCCCTTGATAATTTTTACGATCTCTCTCTTTCTCAACCAATCAGGCTACTTCTGCTGAAAGAAGAGAGAGAAATATAGCACTGTTATTTCTATACTTTAGTTACTCTTCATTAAAGAGAAACAGAGAGACAGGACAAATAATTTCCTTCCAAATGTATTAAGAAAGGGTGCCAAACACAAGAGGTGAGGGAATACAGAAGAGACAAAGATAATCAGATCTTTGGTAAAAATAATGGGTACACTATATGCACTTTCATCCTACAGAACTGCAGGGTAATATTGGCAATGTGAGGTCAGGCTGGGAAAAAGAACTGAAGCAGTACATTCCTCCAGTTGATAGGAAAGATATCATACTAATGACTATAAGCAGTAAAAGTGCCCCATCCTGGAGAGGATACCAATGGGGAATTAGCATTAAGTACACTAATTTTGCAAACAAAATAGACACAATATTCTCAGCAAAGTACTAGCTGTTTGGCACTCCAAGCCTGCAGTGAAAGAGGGCCCAATAAATACCTATTACTGTGTGTATTTTGCAAGCACTCAGAGGGACCAACCGAGATGAGGACTCCATTGTGCTAGGCACTGCACATACACATACTAAAAGACACTCCCTGCTCTGGAGAGCTGACCATCTAAGAAGACAACACAGACAATGGGTTGGGAGAAAGAAGAATGATCATTCTTCCTTTACAGCTGGGGATCTGAGCCCAAGAGGGATTAGATGACTTCACCAAGGCATCAGTGATAGAACCAGGAGCTGAACACTGATCTCCTGGCCTGTGCTTTTACCCCCAGACCATCTCCCCTTTCTAGACAGATAAAATTCAATGCCCATGTTTTCAGCTTGCTCAAATGACCAAATAGACTTTACAGAAAAATAAAATGAGACATAGCTGTTCAGTAGTTTTAAAGAATAAACCACTTTTCTTCCCATCCAAGAATCAAGAGGACCGAAGGCCAAAGTTTTACCAAGTTGACTTCAGAGAAATCTTGACCCCACCTCCCAAAAATAAAATAAAGCGCAGACTAGGATAAAAGCAAATAGAAAGTAGGGAGCACATAAGGAGTCACAGACAAGTAGGAGCAAGCAGTGATTTACTGTGTGCTGTTATAAGAAACTGACTTATCAATTCATAAATTCATGGTAAGCCTGTTCTTTGTATTATCATCTCTATTATCTTCAGTCCTTAGCGTTGATAACACACTACACAAGTAATCCTCAGGCCTTTCAGTCTCTGTCACCTAACTCGCAGATTTCTTTTCTTTATGCTGTTTAGGCTTTAGGTCTGTGGAGACATCTGTGGTAGAGACAAATGGGCTGGACACAGAAGCAGGAACAAAATACTACAAGCATCTGTGGCTGAACTTGTCCCAAGTGGGAGAATAAGGTACTGATCCAGGACACTTATCTCACCTGTTTTCATTTGGCTCCTCCCCTGGTACGCATTGAGCCATGGATGATATGAATGTGTACCCACTAGCAGAGTGTGGGTCTTCGCTCTCCTTCCAATGATTGGCTCACAGAAGAGGATAAGAGTCTGCTATAGTCACTGGTACAGGAGTTAGGTCTTTCGCTCAAGCAGTGTAGATCATCCTTTTGACAAAGAAGGTCCTGGAGTGCAATCCCACTGACAGCCCAGGTGGGGGACGTCATGATGTGACATGTTCAATAGCAGCAGATGTCACTTTCCAAGGCAAGGCCACTCTTTAATCCTTTTCTGTCCATTCAGAACAAAGTAGTTGCTAACTCCCTTTGGTGGATTTTTTCCCTTCTTTTTAATGGCACTAGAATAACCTTGGGGGACTAGAGGGCTTTTTCTTTATTTCGTTGTGCCCCCCCCCCATGGTGATCTTTCTTCCCCCTTTGTTCCTGCTGGTCCTGATTGTGACCTTTCCCAGAACCCTTGCCTTTTCTAGGGATACTCCTAGGAGTTATATACACAACGTTCATCTCCATTCAAAATTCCCAGTAGCAAGGATGCAAATTTGGGAACAGCCAGGAGCATATAATCAGAAATATAATATCATTCACTCCTTAAAACAGCTGTCATTCAGCTCAAAGCTAGGTATCCAGTGGGACCCATCAACATTCTTCTAAAACAGGGATAGGCAACCTTGGCACGTGTGCCAAAGGTGGCTTGCAAGCTGATTTTCAGTGGCACTCACACTGGCCGGGTCCTGGCCACCGGTCCGGGGGACTCTGCATTTTAATTTAATTTTAAATGAAGCTTCTTAAAAATTTTAAAAACCTTATTTACTTTACATACAACAATAGTTTAGTTATATATTATAGACTTATAGAAAGAGACCTTCTAAAAACGTTAAAATGTGTTACTGGCACGCGAAACCTTAAATTAGAGTGAATAAATGAAGACTCGGCACAGCACTTCTGAAAGGTTGCCTACCACTGTTCTAAAGGTTGGTGCCTGGACAGACAGCTTGTTGATATGTGCATGCTTCATGATTTCTTGGCAACATGAATGATGAAGTGGGGACTTTACTTCCTACTATATCTATGGATGTGTCAACAGTGTTGTCTTATGGTCAGAGAAAGGAACGGGCAGTGTTGTCTTATGGCCAGAGAAAGGACCTGGGTTCTATTCTTAGCTCTGACTATTGCTTGTATAACACCGACAGACGGTGGCTGTCAGTGAGCAGGATCGAAGCTGAGATCTCTGGAGTGAAATGCATGAGCCAAAAGCCATGTGGCCCTTAGCTGAGGCTGTAGAGCAGACTCATTGATCTCTAACTGTCTCGGTGCCACTAGAGGGGACAGAGCCCCACAGCCAGGAGGTGTGTGGGTTACATACATCCCCTAGCTGAGGAAGCATTTCCCGAGCTTCAGAGACTTCTAAGAGGTCTGGGGTTCAAATCCAGAACAAGCCCCTCACTTGCAACACCGGCAGACCGTGGCTGTTGTCCGGTGGAATTGAACCTCATCTGAAGCTAAATGCATGAGCCTCTGCTGCATGAGCTAAAAGCCACACGGCCCTCTGCTAAGGCTGTAGAGCAGACTCATTAATCTCTAAGTGGTTTTGGTGCCACTAGAGGGGACAGCGAACCACACTCAGGAGGTGTGTGGGTTATACTTGCTGTATAACCTCTGGCAGTGGAGAGACAAACTTTTTGTGTGCGCACAATTTTGCACAAGCAAACACTTGTGCATGTATGTTTCAAGAACTTGCCCCTCTTCCAGGTGACAGAATATGCATGTGCACACCCATCACCTGGGCATGCAGAAGTTAGTGCACAAAAAATCATGCACAGGGGCTTGTGCATTCAGAGTTGAGTTCTCCCTGCAAATGCCATGCTTGAGCTTTCCGAAGTGCTCTGAGATCCTTGCACAGAAGGTGCTTATGAGGTGCTTGGCCTTGTTATTACTAGCATTGTTTCAGAGCCCAGTCTCTTCTCTGCATGACCTTTTCAAGGTGGTAAGTGATATATAATTGCAACATTATCCAATAGTCTCACATATTGGATGAGTAATTTACAACCAATTTTCCAGGGACAAATTTATCTATTTCCTTTTACCTCAAACTGCCCTGTCTGCAGGGCCGGCTTTAAGCTGATTCCCCCGATTCCCCCAAATCTGACCCTGCGCCTAAGAGGGCCCCATGCCCTGAAGAAGAGCGCCTAGCTTAGGTGCCTTTTTAATTTTTACTCACTCGGCGGTGGTCCAGGTCTTTGGCGGCACTTCGGTGGCAGATCCTTCACTCGCTCCGGGTCTTTGGTGGCATTTCAGCGGCGGGTCCTTCAGTGCTGCGGAAGACCCAGAGCGAGTGAAGGATCCGCTGCCGAAGTGCTGCCGAAGCCCCAGACCAACGCCGGGTATTCGAATCGGGCCCCTCACTTCCTAAAGCCGACCCTGCCTGTCCCCTAATCAGGGGGATTACTTAGATCGCCCACTAGTCTTTTAGGAGCCAGTTTTCAGAAGTGTTGAGCACCCTCAGCTCCTGTGGAAGTCAGGGGGGTCTGCAGGTACTCAGCACCTTTAAAATCAAACCCTTGGCACCTCTGTCATTGGGAAATCAGGAGATTGTATCATTAGGGCCTAATGCTGGGTTGCCCCTGTGGTGCCTAAGACACTAACACAGCTGAAAAGATGCATCTTGGCTGCTAAAAGGATCTAGGGCTGAGCAGGGAAAAGGAGACACCCTGGACAGTGGGATCTCCACCGGCTCCATGTTAAGAGCCCCCTACCCAGCTCAGGCCTGGGGCATGGCTGCTGGGTCTGCACATTTTGAAGATCCATTGAGCCTAGCACCAGGTAGAAGGGGAGTAGCAGTAGCAGCCCAGCTGCTAGGGAGTTCAGCGTGCTTGGGCCTGACGGCTCCCAGCACTTTTACATCGGTGTTGCTGCAAATGCCGAAGTGGGCCTGTCACTCTCTGTTTTAGGAACATGCTGGGCTGACCCATCCCATCCAATAAGCGTCTGAGGACTCCACTTTCCCATGCAATGATATGCCGCTAAATGTTTAATATGAGCTGCAGCCAAGACACATGGTAAACATTTCATGTAATTGGTCAGCTTTAAAAATTCATGTCATGTGAGAAAGCCAGTGAAGTATCACATTGCACTTCATACTGCGTCGCAGGCTCCAGCCGGGAAAAACAATCTTTGCTGCACTTATCCTCTAAACTACCATTGTGTGGCTGGCCTGTCAGTGATCCCCAATACCACCTCATTCTTTAACAGCTTCATGGATATGACACGCACAGACACGATGCTTCCTGGCCAAAGTGCAGGGAGCCCCAGCCCTCCGCCATGGGAGCTGTAAGGAATGATGCATGAGCTTTGGCACTGTTCAAGTCTTTTTTCATTGCTGGCCACCTACAGGAGGGTGAGATGGCCCCAATTCCCTTAACGGGTCTGGTGCTCTACAGCTGAAGGCACCGAGAGGCATGTACAATAAAGAAGAAATAACGTCATCTTGCAGCCTCACACAAGCCTCTGTGCTCCACGACTACCACGGCCATTCACAGAGGGTGAAATTCTCTTCTGTGCAGAGGGTCAGGCCTATGGCATAAACCTTGTGCTGCTCCTCTGCACAGGGATGCACTTTGCCCTAAGAACTTGCTGCATTTTTGGTTCCGCTGCTGCATCGGGTCCCAGTCTCTGTGGCTCAGACAGCGATCCCTGTATCGTACTATCTCCACTGCTTGGCTTGAATGCTGCAGTCTGACTGGCTGGATTAGGGCTTAGTGCTGTGCCACTCAAAGCCGGGGCCTCCAAAGTAGAAGGCCACATTTTTTCAAACTATGCTGTAATGTTGGGTGTTAGGCTTGAGATACATGGGGCCTGGTGTTCTAATATGTTGAGTCATCCACAGCCCCCAGTGACTTCAGCTGAAGTTGGGCTTGCTCAGCACTCCTTGAAATTACAGAATCATAGAAAGGCAGGGCTGGAAGGGACCTTGAGAGGCCATCAAGTCCAGCCCCCTGCGCTGTGTCAGAGCCATGTAAACCTAGCCCATCCCTGTCAGGTGTTTGTCCAAACTGTTTTTAAAAACTTCCAGTGATGTGGATTCCACAACATCCCTTAGAAGCTTATGCCAGTGCTTAACTCTCCTTAGAGTTAGAAAGTGTGTCCCAATGTCTAACCTAAATCTCCCCTGCTGCAGCTCCTGCTCCCAGGGACTGACATTCAAAATGCTGATTGCCTACAGCTCCAGGTGAAGTTGCATGAGAATACTGGATGCTCAGTACCTCTGAAAATCATGCCCAGGGGTTCTCAAGTTGGGTACTGCCAGCAATCCCCCTCTGTCATGTACATTGGCCAAACTGGACAGACTCTGTGCAAAAGAATAAATGGACACAAATCAGACATCAAGAACTGTAACATTCAAAACCCAGTAGGAGAGCGCTTCAATCTCCCTGGACACTCAATAACAGACTTAAAAGTGGCCTTTCTTCAACAAAAAAACTTCAAACACAGATTTCAATGAGAAACTGCAGAACTGGAATTAATTTGCAAACTTGACACCATCAAATTAGGCCTGAATAAAGACTGGGAGTGGCTGGGTCACCTACAAAACATAATTGTCCCTGTGTTGATTCTCACACCTTCTTGTCAACTGTTGGGAATGGGCCACATCCATCCTGACTGAATTGGCCTTGTTAGCACTGACCCCCCACTTGGTAAGACAACTCCCCTCTTTTCATGTGCTGTATATTTACACTTGCTACTGTATTTTTCACTCCAGGCATCTGATGAAGTGGGTTATAGTCCACGAAAGCTTATGCCCAAATAAATGTATTCGTCTCTAAGGTGCCACAAGGACTCCTTGTTTCTGCTGATACAGACTAACACAGCTCCCCCTCTGAAACCTGCTATAGGACAGTATTCAATCTGCACATACCTGAAAAACATTCCCCTTTTCTCAGTCTCACCCAAATGATGAAGTAATTAATACAAATAAAACCAAGGAGCTCACTTTTATAACAGCTAGCTTGTTGTTTGCATTGTACTGAGACAGGCCTTTCACTACATTCCTATACTGACACAGAATAGGCATCTCCATAGTTTAATCAATCTGTCCTCCCTGCTGTTTGTAGGAGATAGAAGCAAGCACATCACCACCTCTAATTAGCAGCAGACAGCCAGGCTGATTCTTCGCTCACACCCCATTTTTACACTGGTTTCCATGCCTGTTGATTTCCATGGAGTTATGTCTGATTTGCACCAGAATGAGTGGAATAGCAGGTCGAGTGCCTGCCTGCCTGAAATACAGATTATACCCTGGAAACAAGCACAGAAATGTAAAGCAGAAGCAGGTCCATGGGAAAGGAAATGGAAAAGAAGAATAATTATCCTGCTTTAACCTAATGTTGTAAATCTATATTGCCCATTATAATTTCGAGTGTCCTACTTAGTGAAGTATACGATCGGTAGTGTTGGTTCTTGCACTGGCACTGTATCTAATATAATGGACTGCCTCAACATCCTTCATCATAATTACTGGGTCATAATTTGCTGCCCTTCTCGCCTCTGCGGCAAAGAGATAGAAGAGGCCTTTAAAGTACTCAGGAATTTTCATCAAAAATTTCTCAGGGTGTTTTATGCAGAAAGAAATCTGTATTTCTGCCCTATTTATTTTATATGTTTGGCCTAACATAAAGGAGTGTATTTCATCGGCAGTATGTAAATGTAATTTGAATACCTGGAACAATGTCTGTTTCTACTAAGATCTAATCTTGTTAGGCTGTACAGCATCAGAAATCAGCATGCACTTTCCTAATAAAACTACCTTGGAAAAGGATGCCTCCCATCAGGATCCCTGATTCAAACATTTCTAGACTCTGGAGAAGTTCAGGTCTGGAGCCAAATTTTCAGCACAGGGTCATGTCTAATTCTAAGTGGTTTAAATGGTGGTCCCCTTACCTTGTTATTCCTTTTGACATGCAGTGAACCGAAAGCAGTCCTACCACTGTTAGCTCTTCAGCCAGGCCTGGAGGAAGGCCTAAGTTCTTCATGCCTCTGCCCCCAGCTTCTGGGATTACAGCACAAACTCAGCTTTCATTTAAAAAATAAAATCAGTTTCTAGCCCTGACTGTGGCAGACTGAAGTTTGGAACTGTGACCTGAGTGAAACCAATGCGGTGTCGTCTGCAGAGACTGAAGCAGCAGCTCTTAGAGGGATGAACTGCCTCAGTTGCCTCAATGGGGTGTTAATGCCAAGACCCACTACTTTGGGTGGCATCTCCAAGCAGAGCAGGAGCCTCTGCATGTGGCAGAAGGAGAGTGCAGTGTCCTGGGCCCACCCATCCAAACACATGCACCCCAGCTGCTGGAGTAAGTAGGGGTTGGGGTTCAGTTGTGATCCCCTCCCTCTCCAGGGGAAGAGAGGATCCCTTATGCCATTGCTGGGGCAGGAAGGGGTTCCATGCAAATGCCCCTGTCGCTCTGAAGGAGCCCTGTCACAACCTCTCCAAGTGAGCAGTGCATCCCAGTGAGCGTGGGGCACTAGGGGTGGAGCCATGGGGGATACTCAGTCATGGTGGCTCTTGCCTTGCTGCTGATGCTCTTTGTCGGGTGGGTGTCCACCTGGCCTCAGTTAGGATTATGGTCAATGGCAACAAATCATATTTGTACGTAGTATATTTGACAGTTTCCCCTGTTATTAAATTCTAAAATAAGGGGCTGTTACAGGGCCATATTGCACCCTGAGCATTCAAACAGTGCTCCCCATGAGTGCAGGCCTGGGCTGGTAAATGGGCAAAGAGTCGGGTTTCTTGGGCACTAAAGTTATTCTCCCTGCTGAGCTACACATTTTGCTTCTCTTTGGCATTATGCCATTGAACAAATACAGGATTCCAGGCAGAGCCCAGGCTGAGTGGCAAACACTTCCTCCAATCACCCCTTGTTAGTCACCCATGAGTTAGTCTAATATAGACAATGAAAAGAGGAAGGAAGAAGAGTCCTGTTTCCCCCCTCACAAAACAGTCACCATTTGAGCCCTAGTTCTAGGATAAATGGCTGGATTTGTGCCAGCTGAGGATCTGGACACCTATGTTTCTAATTTGAGGAAAGAGCAGCAAATAGATTAGTAATGTGCAGGGATCAAATAAACTGTCAAATGTGGCATCATGGCACCCATTGTCTCAAAGTGCAATATAGAGTATTTGCCAGTTAATAATCTTGGCATGGTATTTTTCTAAAGATCTAGTGGAATACTGAAATGTTTGGGTTCTCCTGAGTCAGAGATGGCCATGTATACTGTTGTTCAGTGCAAAGTATGTCTAAAATGCCGCCAGATTAGAAGAGTAGCATTTAACGCACACTTTGCACAGGAAAAAATGCCTGCACAAAGTCAGGACTTATGTGTTTGAACATCAGTACCTTTACCTACCACAAGGGGCATAAGTATATCTTTTGATGTCACTGCAAAGGTATAATTCCTAGGAACTGGTATTCCTGTCTCTCATCGGTCTGCATTTCTGAAGCACTGTCGCCGTAGTATGTAAGCACTGTTCCAGGAAAGATGTGACAGCTCCAGAAATGCTCATTTATATAGGTGTTCTGAGCACTAAACCAGGGCAAACTCTGGGAGCTAACCTGTGGTACACTAACTTCAGAACACAGGACAGTAAATTCATGACACAACAGATCGTAGATTGTGTCAAAATCAAGTCCTGTCTTTTGGGGAGTGGAAAGACTAATGTTTTTATACCCACACTTTACTAGGGAAAATCCGCATAAAGAGTTTTATTGCCCAAGAAAATAATTCAGTCACTGAAAGGTGATAAAAAGGTTTCTCAGTAAATATACCATAGCAAGTACTACTGAATGCAAATCCAAGGCCCGGATTCTGTGAATGGATTGAACTGCACAGACCAAGCATTTGGGTTTTTTAATTTAATTTTAATTTTATTTATTGCAAAATGAATCCCTTCCATGTATGTATCTTAAAGAACTTTGTCTTCATGATGGATGAATACCAGAAAGACCAGAATGATTTTGGACTCCTATTTAAAGGGACACACCAACCCTGAGCACTTGCCAATTAAAAAAAATAAAAGAATAAAAATAGTTCAAGGCACTACAGCTGTCTCTGAGGCTACCTGACAATTTTGGTGATTTTAAAAAGGCCCATCTTCCTAGTTGTGTAAACATTTTTATCTCCCATGGAAGAGCCATGCCAACAGTGGGCACTATCCTGCAAGCACCTGTGCATACGCTTAACTTTCCATACATAAGTAGTCCTATGTAGGAGCGAGAACCTGTAACTGGATCTGCCCAAGTGAAGCCAGGATTTTATCCAAGTATTAAGTGTTTGCAGAATAGGGGGCGTCTGACCACATGAAGGAAACGGTTGTCCATTGTCAAATTCTGTCCCGTGCACAAAGTAAACATCCTACAAAATAGAGAGAAATGATTTTGTCTTTTAATCTTTCAGTTATAGCCCCTTGGGTGTTTTAATAACCGTAGGTAAAAACAAAAGGTGGCCAGCCAGAAATGTGACATTTCAGTTGATAGTGTCTCTTTAATAAGAGAAAACCTGATTGGAATCTGAGCTCAGAAAAGTCTCGCAATCCAGGCTTGGAGAGATTTTCCACTGTAGAAGAACATATAATGGCCTCAGAACATCTGAATATTGAAAGCCTTTTAAACCCACCTCATATTATCCTATTACTGGAAGAAATCTAACAGTAAATTGGATTAAAAAAATAGGGACCGTCTTAAAAATATGCCTTCCCCATCCATTTTCAACTACAGTATTATGTAAAGGTGACAGTTATCAGCTATGTAGAAGAGCAGCTATATTAAATGTTAAATAACCTTTAACAGCACCAAATATTTAATCATAAAAAATTAAATTGACAGTGGTGTGGTTCACACAGTATCCCCTCGAAAACCTGACAGCGCCATTTCTCATATATATTGATAAGCACAAGATGTCCATAAAATTGTAGGCTCTGTAGCCTTCTATTTATGAGAGACTATCTAAAACTCATTTATTGCAGGTAATATCAGTAAGTCAATTCAGCTTAGGCTGATAGCTCATAACTTTTCAGACTGTTGTATTTACTGAGCCATAGACTATCCTTTCTTTGAGTGTACTTGAGAAAATGACTTGTACTGTAAGACTATTCCTTCTCAAAGTATAATCAAGTGCTCTAAAATGAACTCCATAACTGCAAATTCAAAACAGCATTAGACCTTGGTAATACCAAAAATATTGCTTTAATAATGCCTTGAAAGTTGCACAGACTAGCGACACTACTTTTTTGATTCTGGTAACCCACCTAGAAAACCTATCTATGGATGTCTGGTGCTAGATGTCTAGATCTGTGTTACAGGGTGACAGAAGCCTGTGAAGTAGAGAGAATACAGACTCGAAATACACATGAACACCTAGCTGTGAATCACTGACTTTGGATGGGAATTCTGAGCTGCAGAAATGGTGGTGATTCCAAACCAAAGTTTAACAGGAAATACTGCCCTGGGTTGCATGGATGGGACTCCATTTGGCCACATTCAGCCTTAATGTCAACCAATGCATTCCACTGATTCTGATGGAGTTGCATGCTTCTCCTTATGCCAGGTGCTGAACTTGACCCATTGACCTCAGTGGGATCCATATGTGAGCTTCTCCCATTGTAAGCCTGCTCCTACTCCCATAAAAGTCAATGCCAAAACTTCCATTAATTTCAGTGGTGCATAATCAAGCCCGTAAGGAGAGAGACTCTTCATTTGCCTCAGTGGTCATGACTGAACTCTAGTAATGGGTGCAGTAAAAATTTTCTCAAGTAGATGGGCTAGTAAAGATTGTCTCCTAGGTAATGGGGGCCTGATCTGAAGCCCACTCAAGTCACTTCAAAGATGCTTGTTGATGTCAATGTCTTTTGGATCAAGTCCGGAATTTGCTAGTGAGCAAACAGCAGAATCACGTGAGATTCTTATTTCTATAAATGTAGGCCATTATTAAAGGCAGCCATTTCCAAATGCAGTCACAACTACTCTGAACCAAAGTCCAAAACGCAAATGGACTATGAATAAAAATGGGCACAGCGAGGTAGCATTTCCTCACCACTGCTTGTCCTTTCATGTTCTTCCTGCATTGCTTGGTACTGTCTGGGAGCGGGAGGCAAAATTTCAGGAGTGAGGCTATTTTTAGTTTGTGCTAGCTGAGTTCACTCTGAAATCATTTCTGTCCATAGTTCATTCTGCAAATTGCCTCCTTGAAGGGCTTGAGGGTGGAGAATTGTGATGTTGAACCCTTTCATTATCTTTAAACCAGTTTTTTTGCTGTCTGATGGCTCTTGGCATTTAGATGGCAGCAGTTATTCCTGATGCAGCGATTTTCCCTAGAAATGAGGCTGAACTGTAAAACTGAAGCTGAATGCCCCCAAACTGTGGGGGTGCAGGAAGAGAAGGTGGCTTAAAATCCACAACCAGACCTAGCTCTGAATTTTGGGTTTGGGCCCATCTCTGGCTTCAGCCTCCTTGAGAATTTGAGACAATGGGGAAAATCAAAACAATATTTCATTTTGGGCTGAGTTGACATTGTTCTGTGTCCACCTGAGCTGCTGTGGTACCTCATCAGAGTTGTGGTTCTGGGCCGTTCGTGTCTCTGTTTTCTGCACGTGCCCTGCTCCCTGACTGGGCTATAATTCCCATGATGCATTATGGGAGTCCTTAGGCAATGTCTGTGCTGGGGGACTTTTCTTTCTCAGCTGGCTCTACAGCTGATTGAAAAACTCAGTTTCTGTCCCACAGGGAATTCATCGTGTCTAACGTCAATTCCTGGAAAGATACAGGAACAAATTATTAAAGAATCAGCTTGTAAACACCTAGAAGATGATAGGGTGATAAGTAAGAACCAACATGGATTTGTCAAGAACAAATCATGCCAGACCAATCTAATTTCCTTCTTGGACAGGGTTACTAGCCCAGTGGATAGCAGGGAAACAGCACATATGATAGATCTTGATTTTAGTGAGGCTTTTGACACAATCCCAGGTGTCATTCTCAGAAAGAAGCTAGGGAAAGGTGGTGTAGATGAAATTACTATAAGTAAGGTATACAACTGGTTCAAAACCATACTCAAAAAGTAGTTATCACTGGTTCAGTGACATGTTTAGTAGGGTCCTGCAGAGGTCAGTCCTGGGTCCAGTACTAGTCAATATTTTCATTAATGATTGAGCAATGGAATGGGGAGTATGCTTGTAACATTTGCGGATGACCAAACTGGCAGGGGTTGAAAGCACTTTGGAGGACAGGATTAGAATTGAAATGACCTTGACAAATTGGCCTGAAATCAACAAGATGAAATTCAATAAAGACAACTGCAAAGTACTTCACTTAGGAAGGAAAAATCAAATGTACAAATACAACATGAGGAATAACCGGCTAAGTTGTAGAACAGCTGGCTAAAAAGGATCTGGGGGTTCTTGTGGATCACGAACTGAATATGAATCAACAATGTGATGCAGTTGCACAAAAGGTTAATATCATTCTGATGTGTATTAATAGGAATGTCCATATGTAAGACATGGGAGGTAGTTGTCCCACTCTGCTTGGCACTGAAGAGACCTCAGCTGCAGTACTGTGTCTAGTTTTTGGTGCCATGCTGTAAGAAAGAGGTGGATAAATTGGAGAGAGTCCAGAGGAGAGCAACAAAAATGATAAAAGGTTTAGAAAATCTGACCTAAGAGGAAAGGTTAAAAAAACTGGGCATGTTTACTCTTAAGAAAAGAAGACCAAGGGGGGACCTGACAAGTCTTCAGATGTGTATAAGGGATGTTGTGATCATTTGTTCTCCATGTCCACTGAAGGTAGGACAGGAAGACATGGGCTTAATGTGCAGCAAGGGAGATGTAAGTTAGATATTAGGAAAAACTTCCTAACTATAAAGATAGTGAAACTCTGGAACAGGCTTCCAGGGGAGGCTGTGGAATTACTGGAGGTTTTTAAGAACAGGTTAGAAAAACCACGTCTGGATGGTCCAGATCTACTTGGTCGTGCCTCAGTGCAGGGGGCTGGAACAGAGAACCTCTCATGGTCAGGGCTGTCCCTACCCATACGCAAAGTACATAGCTATGTAGGGCACCAGGAAGTGTGGGGAACCAAATATCCTGGTGCCCTGAGCAGCTGCATGCTGCTCCAGCCCCAGCCCCACCTCTTCTCGTCCCTGCTCTGCCCCAGCCTCGCCCCCCACTCCACCCCTTCCCCAAAGTATTTGCCATACTCTGCTCTAGCCCCGCCTCTTCCCACCCCTGCTCCACCCCCACCCCACCTCTTCTCGTCCCTGCTCTGCCCCAGCCTCGCCCCCCACTCCACCCCTTCCCCAAAGTATTTGCCATACTCTGCTCTAGCCCCGCCTCTTCCCACCCCTGCTCCACCCCCACTCGACCCCTTCCCCAAAGCCCCTGCCATGCTCCGCCCCCACCCCACATCTTCCTGCCCCTGCTCTGCCCCAGCCTCGCCCCCCACTCCACCCCTTCCCCAAAGTATTTGCCATACTCTGCTCTAGCCCCGCCTCTTCCCCCCCCTCCTCCACCCCCACCCGACCCCTTCCCCAAAGCCCCTGCCATGCTCTGCCCCCACCCCACACCTTCCTGCCCCTGCTCTGCCCCAGCCCCGCCCCGACTCCCCTGCACTCACTGACAGTGGGAAGTGCACGGACCCGTCCCCAGCCTCGCCACCGGTGAGTGCTGGGGGGCGGCTCCCCCTGCTCCCCAAGCCAGCCGCCCCCCCCCCATGGAGGCCTGGGGCTAGCCCTCTCCCTCCCAGAGGCCTGCCCCTCCCCCTGTGGGAGGGCTGTGTAGGGCCCCAGAATAGCTAGGGACGGCCCTGCTCGTGGTCCTTCCAGTCCTACATTTTATGTTTCTGTGAAGTGGGACAAAAAAGTCAAAATTTTGAAACGTTTAGTGCAACAGAAATTTCAAAGAAAAATTGATTTGGAATCAGTATCATTTTGTAGCCGGTTGGTACTGGTGTGGCTGACACATGGGGCAGGGCAGGATGGAATTTGTCCCTTTGTGCTTAAAACCCTTCCCCAGACACATGGAAGTCTTTGCCATTCACACAGTGTTTGGGTTGTCATTCAGGGAGACTGCCAGGAACGTACTCCAGGTGTCACTCACAGCTGCCCTTGAATCTGCTGTGGCTTGTGTAAGCAGAAAAATCGTTTGACAACTTTTGTGCCTCATACTAGCACTTTATATTTCAAAAGAGTCTGTCTTTACAATAATAGGTGCTGTTAACTGTGGGTGGGATGATGTGATTGGTGTTTGGGCTGCTTTATGCTGGCAGAATGGAATGTAGCCAGGACTCTAGTTCAATGGTCCTAGTCATGTGAAAAGGGCTGTGGGATCTGTCAAGACCAGAAATTGTCAGGGATTTTGGTTTTATATCTCACCTGAAAGAAAAATGCCCTAGCGCTATATTGGGGTATCCGCACAGTACTGACTCTGAGGGAAGGGTGTCATCTGATGAGCTGAGCCACCAGCTCCAGCTCTGGGGTTTTCCGTGGAGGTCTCCCACCTGAGTACTGACTAGGCCCTTCCCTGCACAGGGTATGAAACTGAGGTGAGTTTCTGGATTGAGAACAGACCAAGAATCTTGAAATGTGTTGTGCTGGATTCTAGCATTGTGGAATCCTGGGACCCTGCTCTGCAGGTGAACTTGGTCTTTTCATGTGGCCCAGCTTGTTGCTGCTTTGGTAGCATTCCATGTTCCTCACAGCAATAAGATTAATTTTTCAGTGCTAGTAGTCCATCTTTTAGCATATGCAGGATGTGGGAGACAGGCAATAAATAACTGAAGGAAACCAACAGAACGGTGCCTTCCCCTGAGGATTCTACTGAGAGAAATGAATTCTGTTAAACTTTGCTTAGTGGAGTGGAAAGTTAAAACTGAGAGAAAAAACGAAACCCTCACAAATAAAGTGCTGTGCTGTCATATTTTGTCAGCAATCTCTGCGTAAAACGTGTGCAGCAAAGACATGAAAGGACCTTCTTGGAAAAAGGGGCTTTTGTGTGGTGTTGAGTGGCTGGGGCAGCAGAGCCCTGGACTTCCTGTTTTAAAGGCAAACAGAAATGCTTTTTAAAAAATAAATCAGTGATGTCTGTTGCAAATCCCAAATCAAGGGCCAGATCCCTGCAGCCTGCATGGAGTCCTGTCTCAGGCATCTCTTCCGCTGGAGCCAGTGGGATGGCTGCCTGAGAACCAAGCAAGTAAGGACTGCGCAATTTGGCAATTTAGACACTTAGGCTCCAATCCTGCAACTGATAGGAACTGGGCAGACTGCTGCAGCCACCTGGAGTGCCACTGATTCCAAGTGAGTGTGCCTTGCGAAAAGCATTTCAGTTAATGCAGGAATCCAGAGTGAGGGTCTTTGGCCTACGTTATACTGGGGAGCCAGACTAGATCATAGTCGTTTCTTCTGGCTTTAAAATCTGCATATCAGAAAAATCACTCCTCTCCAAAGGAAACAAAAACCTCGTGATAAGAAATAAGTTCTAACGGTCTCTTCCCTCTGCAATGTCCAGGGTTCACTCTTCATTCCAATGCTCTTAGTACACTTGTAAAGGGTGGCACTGTATGATGTCATTTGTAATTTACAGGCCAGGTGCAAAGGACCGGATGGGCATCTCAAGGCATATTTTTAAACTCTGAAGAAATAAGTAAATAGGAAGTCAAAATGTTCTCAGCAGTGAGTTTTCTGCCTATGTTTTTCTCTCTGTGTTTTTAGATGTGAAATAATAGTAATCGGTGTCTATTACATTGTTGTGGTAGCAACCCCAGGATGCTAGGAGTTTGAACTGGCTGTAGGACCCCATGCTGCAAAATCACACATGCTCACCTTTCTCCCCATGAGCAGTCCCACTGTGGTCTGGGAGACCCTCTCCCTGGGATAAAGAGTTTGCAGGCTGCTGGCTCATGGTCTAAAATATCAACATCTTCTCTTTTGAATATTACATTTCACTATTAAAACCTTTTTTCATTGAAAGGAAAGTAAGGAGTCTGAGACTGATCATGTGTCGGGGTAGAGAGGAAGGTCTGGTTAATAGGACACTGAGAGCTGGGATCAATTCTGATCTCAGTCACAGATTTCATGTGTGGCTTTGGGCAAATCACTTTGGGATTGTCTACATGGTGTGTTAGTCTGCTCCAGAGAGGATTCAATTCTAGAGTGCATGTTGCACGCTAACTGGCCTGGTGGCTCCTGCTAGTGTGCACTAAGAGTTCCCTCATGCAGGTCAATGTAGTTTACATGAATGTCCACTACTGCATGCCAACAGAGTCCACATGGCCAACTAATGCACAACATTCATGTCAACTACATAGGCCATGCTCATCACATGGCATATGTCTACTGAGCTGGCCTTAGGGAGGGAACCTCTGTGATTTAGAATGACAAAAGAGTGCATGTGGCCAATTAAATGCTTAGTTTGCAGAATGCAGTTCAACTGTGAAATGTTTGTGATATTCCCCAATGTGCAAAAACAAAGAGCAGGAGGACTGTCCTGATTCCACTGCTTGGGCTGCGATCCAAGAGTGGGGGTGAGGGATTACTACACAAAATACAGAGAATGGAGGGAAAATCTTTACTTCAAACACAAGAGACATCATAAGAAATAGTTCCCTTAATCTGTTGTCTTTTTAAAATCCAGACAACACTAAATACAGAACATGCTATCAAGGTCCCTCTCACATTGAGGGAAGAAAAGTATCTTTACAGTGTTAAAGGCTTCTGTCTTACAGTTGTCATCACTAGAAGATACGGTATTGATTGGTCCTAACGTTTCATTTTATTGGTTGCTTTAGTGATTACAATATTGATTTGTTTCACATGCTGTGTTTGTTAGGTCCACAGCCCCATCCCTGGAAGAATGATGGAGATTCCTATTTGTTATTTGTATGTTTTTCAGGATGGAAACTGGACAGAATTCATTTTTCACTCGACAGAACTGTGACTGAGTAATTAACTGAAGAGAGGGTCGTGGGAATTAGCAAGGGAACCAAGCATGTTTACAGTTTTTCAGGCATGTGAAAGCAAAGAAAGATTTTGCATTTTAAGAATGTTTGGGAAATGTTCTGTGCAAAGGAAATGTAATTATGACTGAAAAAAAATGCAAAAATATAATACTTACCAATAGTTTTAAAAATCATCCTGGCAGCCAACTCTATGGAAAAACGTTACTGGTATTTCAGAGAGCTACCAAATTGCTTGTTCTTACACAATCCTATGGGAGGTGATCTAAACTGTCCATTTCAGTTCAGGGAGTGCCCAGGCATATGGCTCACCCTGCCCTCTTGTGTCTTTGCCTTAACCAGTCCAGTGGTGCAATGTCTGTTGCGTGAGACGTGAAGAGTTATCACATTCAAAGATTTGAAAATGGACTGCTTAGAAACCCTTCCGAACCTGTGCCCAATTCTAGAGCTAAATTGCAGCTGACTCTTACTTAACCTTTAGGAGCCTGAGATGTTTCAGTCGTTTATGCCAACACCTTGGAATGTCCTATTCAAACCCGGCTCTGAAGGCAGAATTATTAATTTCCTCCTGAGCTTTTCTGTGGTGCTCAATGTTTAATTTTCACAGTGCTGCACTGAGGTGATCGGGAGGGCTTATGAAGCACAGCTCCTATTGAGTGCTCAGCACTTCTGCAAATCAGACCCTAGGGTATCAAGTTGGGCACGCAGAAAATGAGAAACAAACACTTTGTGACCACCCGTGAAAAGTGTGTCCTAAGTGACTTGCCCGGCATCACACAGGAACTCGGTGGCAGAGACAGGAATAGAATCCAGTTTTCTAAGGCAGCATTTTTCTGCTTTGACACTGAGTCCAAACCTACACTTTCTGCAACCTCCTGACTCATTCACTACACCTGAGCTACAAAGGAAGGTTTGAAAGCTAGAAGCCTCTGGTAATTGGCTGAGCCTTAACCAGTGGGCGGGCCGTTCACTCAGGCCAGGGCTTTATAAAGCCGCGCACAAGCGACCAGGGAGCTTTGCGACCAGGGGCTGCTAACAGGGAGTTTCGCAAGGGAGTTAGGAAGGGAACGGGGGTCCCTTGTCGGTCCTATCCGTGACCCGTTAGTCCCTTGAAAACCTATAAACCAAACTACATCCAAATCCTTTCTCTTTAAAGCAGAGCAGAGTGGACAGAGAGCTGCGGACAGGGGAGTTTGAGAGGGAGTTTGACAGAGGGAGGCTTACGATGGTTAGGAAGACCCGCTAC